>NC_092737.1:34625347-34699537 GCF_047496885.1 Scyliorhinus torazame
ACTCACTCACTCTCACTCACTCAGTCCATCACTCACTCACTCTCACTCACTCAGTCCGTCACTCACTCACTCTCACTCTCACAGTCCGTCACTCACTCACTCTCACTCTCACAGTCCATCACTCACTCACTCTCACTCACTCAGTCCATCACTCACTCACTCTCACTCTCACAGTCCGTCACTCACTCACTCTCACTCACTCAGTCCGTCACTCACTCACTCTCACTCACTCAGTCCGTCACTCACTCACTCTCACTCTCACAGTCCATCACTCACTCACTCTCACTCACTCAGTCCATCACTCACTCACTCTCACTCACTCAGTCCGTCACTCACTCACTCTCACTCTCACAGTCCATCACTCACTCACTCTCACTCACTCAGTCCATCACTCACTCACTCTCACTCACTCAGTCCATCACTCACTCACTCTCACTCACTCAGTCCATCACTCACTCACTCTCACTCACTCAGTCCATCACTCACTCACTCTCACTCTCACAGTCCGTCACTCACTCACTCTCACTCTCACAGTCCATCACTCACTCTCACTCTCACAGTCCATCACTCACTCACTCTCACTCACTCAGTCCATCACTCACTCACTCTCACTCTCACAGTCCATCACTCACTCACTCTCACTCTCACAGTCCGTCACTCACTCACTCTCACTCTCTCAGTCCATCACTCACTCACTCTCACTCTCACTCACTCAGTCCGTCACTCACTCACTCTCACTCTCACAGTCCATCACTCACTCACTCTCACTCTCACTCAGTCCGTCACTCACTCACTCTCACTCACACAGTCCGTCACTCACTCACTCTCACTCACTCAGTCCATCACTCACTCACTCTCACTCACTCAGTCCATCACTCACTCACTCTCACTCACTCAGTCCATCACTCACTCACTCTCACTCTCACAGTCCGTCACTCACTCACTCTCACTCTCACAGTCCATCACTCACTCTCACTCTCACAGTCCATCACTCACTCACTCTCACTCACTCAGTCCATCACTCACTCACTCTCACTCTCACAGTCCATCACTCACTCACTCTCACTCACTCAGTCCGTCACTCACTCACTCTCACTCACTCAGTCCGTCACTCACTCACTCTCACTCACACAGTCCATCACTCACTCTCACTCTCACAGTCCATCACTCACTCACTCTCACTCACTCAGTCCATCACTCACTCACTCTCACTCTCACAGTCCATCACTCACTCACTCTCACTCACTCAGTCCATCACTCACTCACTCTCACTCACACAGTCCATCACTCACTCACTCTCACTCTCACAGTCCGTCACTCACTCACTCTCACTCACTCAGTCCGTCACTCACTCACTCTCACTCACTCAGTCCGTCACTCACTCACTCTCACTCTCACAGTCCATCACTCACTCTCACTCACTCAGTCCGTCACTCACTCACTCTCACTCACTCAGTCCATCACTCACTCACTCTCACTCTCACAGTCCATCACTCACTCACTCTCACTCACTCAGTCACTCACTCACTCTCACTCACTCAGTCCGTCACTCACTCACTCTCACTCACTCAGTCCATCACTCACTCACTCTCACTCTCACAGTCCATCACTCACTCACTCTCACTCACTCAGTCACTCACTCACTCTCACTCACTCAGTCCGTCACTCACTCACTCTCACTCACTCAGTCCGTCACTCACTCACTCTCACTCTCACAGTCCATCACTCACTCTCACTCACTCAGTCCGTCACTCACTCACTCTCACTCACTCAGTCCATCACTCACTCACTCTCACTCTCACAGTCCGTCACTCACTCACTCTCACTCTCACAGTCCGTCACTCACTCACTCTCACTCACTCAGTCCGTCACTCACTCACTCTCACTCACTCAGTCCATCACTCACTCACTCTCACTCTCACAGTCCATCACTCACTCACTCACTCACTCAGTCCATCACTCACTCACTCTCACTCACACAGTCCATCACTCACTCACTCTCACTCTCACAGTCCATCACTCACTCACTCTCACTCTCACAGTCCATCACTCACTCACTCACTCACTCAGTCCATCACTCACTCACTCTCACTCACACAGTCCGTCACTCACTCACTCTCACTCTCACAGTCCATCACTCACTCACTCTCACTCTCACAGACCGTCACTCACTCACTCTCACTCACTCAGTCCATCACTCACTCACTCTCACTCACTCAGTCCATCACTCACTCACTCTCACTCACTCAGTCCATCACTCACTCACTCTCACTCACTCAGTCCATCACTCACTCACTCTCACTCACTCAGTCCATCACTCACTCACTCTCACTCACTCAGTCCATCACTCACTCACTCTCACTCACTCAGTCCGTCACTCACTCACTCTCACTCTCACAGTCCGTCACTCACTCTCACTCTCACAGTCCGTCACTCACTCACTCTCACTCACTCAGTCCGTCACTCACTCACTCTCACTCTCACAGTCCATCACTCACTCACTCTCACTCTCACAGTCCGTCACTCACTCACTCTCACTCTCACAGTCCATCACTCACTCACTCTCACTCACTCAGTCCGTCACTCACTCACTCTCACTCACACAGTCCGTCACTCTCACTCTCACTCACTCAGTCCGTCACTCACTCACTCTCACTCTCACAGTCCATCACTCACTCACTCTCACTCTCACAGTCCATCACTCACTCACTCTCACTCACTCAGTCCGTCACTCACTCACTCTCACTCACTCAGTCCGTCACTCACTCACTCTCACTCACTCAGTCCATCACTCACTCACTCTCACTCACTCAGTCCATCACTCACTCACTCTCACTCTCACAGTCCATCACTCACTCACTCTCACTCTCACAGTCCGTCACTCACTCACTCTCACTCTCACAGTCCATCACTCACTCACTCTCACTCACTCAGTCCATCACTCACTCACTCTCACTCTCACAGTCCATCACTCACTCACTCTCACTCACTCAGTCCATCACTCACTCACTCTCACTCTCACAGTCCATCACTCACTCACTCTCACTCTCACAGTCCATCACTCACTCACTCTCACTCACTCAGTCCATCACTCACTCACTCTCACTCTCACAGTCCGTCACTCACTCACTCTCACTCTCACAGTCCGTCACTCACTCACTCTCACTCTCACAGTCCATCACTCACTCACTCTCACTCACTCAGTCCATCACTCACTCACTCTCACTCTCACAGTCCATCACTCACTCACTCTCACTCTCACAGTCCATCACTCACTCACTCTCACTCACTCACTCCATCACTCACTCACTCTCACTCTCACAGTCCGTCACTCACTCACTCTCACTCTCACAGTCCGTCACTCACTCACTCTCACTCACTCAGTCCGTCACTCACTCACTCTCACTCTCACAGTCCGTCACTCACTCACTCTCACTCACTCAGTCCATCACTCACTCACTCTCACTCACTCAGTCCGTCACTCACTCACTCTCACTCTCACAGTCCGTCACTCACTCACTCTCACTCACTCAGTCCGTCACTCACTCACTCTCACTCACTCACTCCATCACTCACTCACTCTCACTCTCACAGTCCGTCACTCACTCACTCTCACTCTCACAGTCCGTCACTCACTCACTCTCACTCACTCAGTCCATCACTCACTCACTCTCACTCACTCAGTCCATCACTCACTCACTCTCACTCACTCAGTCCATCACTCACTCACTCTCACTCACTCAGTCCGTCACTCACTCACTCTCACTCACTCAGTCCGTCACTCACTCACTCTCACTCACTCACTCCATCACTCACTCACTCTCACTCTCACAGTCCGTCACTCACTCACTCTCACTCTCACAGTCCGTCACTCACTCACTCTCACTCTCACAGTCCGTCACTCACTCACTCTCACTCTCACAGTCCATCACTCACTCACTCTCACTCTCACAGTCCATCACTCACTCACTCTCACTCACTCAGTCCATCACTCACTCACTCTCACTCACTCAGTCCATCACTCACTCACTCTCAATCACTCAGTCCATCACTCACTCACTCTCACTCACTCACTCTCACTCACTCTCACTCACTCAGTCCATCACTCACTCACTCTCACTCTCACAGTCCATCACTCACTCACTCTCACTCTCACAGTCCATCACTCACTCACTCTCACTCACTCAGTCCATCACTCACTCACTCTCACTCTCACAGTCCGTCACTCACTCACTCTCACTCACTCAGTCCATCACTCACTCACTCTCACTCACTCAGTCCGTCACTCACTCACTCTCACTCTCACAGTCCATCACTCACTCACTCTCACTCACTCAGTCCATCACTCTCACTCTCACTCACTCAGTCCATCACTCACTCACTCTCACTCACTCAGTCCATCACTCACTCACTCTCACTCACTCAGTCCGTCACTCACTCACTCTCACTCTCACAGTCCATCACTCACTCACTCAGTCCATCACTCACTCACTCTCACTCTCACAGTCCGTCACTCACTCACTCTCACTCTCACAGTCCGTCACTCACTCACTCTCACTCTCACAGTCCGTCACTCACTCACTCTCACTCACACAGTCCGTCACTCACTCACTCTCACTCACTCAGTCCATCACTCACTCACTCTCACTCACTCAGTCCGTCACTCACTCACTCTCACTCTCACAGTCCATCACTCACTCACTCTCACTCACTCAGTCCATCACTCACTCTCACTCACTCAGTCCATCACTCACTCACTCTCACTCTCACAGTCCGTCACTCACTCACTCTCACTCACTCAGTCCGTCACTCACTCACTCTCACTCTCACAGTCCATCACTCACTCACTCTCACTCACTCAGTCCATCACTCACTCACTCTCACTCTCACAGTCCATCACTCACTCACTCTCACTCACTCAGTCCATCACTCACTCACTCTCACTCTCACAGTCCATCACTCACTCTCACTCACTCACTCAGTCCATCACTCACTCACTCTCACTCACTCAGTCCGTCACTCACTCACTCTCACTCTCACAGTCCGTCACTCACTCTCACTCACTCACTCAGTCCATCACTCACTCACTCTCACTCACTCAGTCCGTCACTCACTCACTCTCACTCTCACAGTCCGTCACTCACTCACTCTCACTCTCACAGTCCGTCACTCACTCACTCTCACTCTCACAGTCCATCACTCACTCTCACTCACTCAGTCCGTCACTCACTCACTCTCACTCTCACAGTCCATCACTCACTCACTCTCACTCACTCAGTCCATCACTCACTCACTCTCACTCTCACAGTCCATCACTCACTCACTCTCACTCACTCAGTCCATCACTCACTCACTCTCACTCACTCAGTCCGTCACTCACTCACTCTCACTCTCACAGTCCGTCACTCACTCACTCTCACTCTCACAGTCCATCACTCACTCACTCTCACTCTCACAGTCCATCACTCACTCTCACTCACTCTCACAGTCCGTCACTCACTCACTCTCACTCTCACAGTCCATCACTCACTCACTCTCACTCACTCAGTCCATCACTCACTCACTCTCACTCTCACAGTCCATCACTCACTCACTCTCACTCTCACAGTCCGTCACTCACTCACTCTCACTCACTCAGTCCATCACTCACTCACTCTCACTCTCACAGTCCGTCACTCACTCTCACTCACTCACTCAGTCCATCACTCACTCACTCTCACTCACACAGTCCATCACTCACTCACTCTCACTCTCACAGTCCGTCACTCACTCACTCTCACTCACTCAGTCCATCACTCACTCACTCTCACTCACTCAGTCCGTCACTCACTCACTCTCACTCTCACAGTCCATCACTCACTCACTCTCACTCTCACAGTCCGTCACTCACTCACTCTCACTCTCACAGTCCATCACTCACTCACTCTCACTCACTCAGTCCATCACTCACTCACTCTCACTCTCACAGTCCATCACTCACTCACTCTCACTCTCACAGTCCGTCACTCACTCACTCTCACTCACTCAGTCCATCACTCACTCACTCTCACTCTCACAGTCCGTCACTCACTCTCACTCACTCACTCAGTCCATCACTCACTCACTCTCACTCACACAGTCCATCACTCACTCACTCTCACTCTCACAGTCCGTCACTCACTCACTCTCACTCACTCAGTCCATCACTCACTCACTCTCACTCACTCAGTCCATCACTCACTCACTCTCACTCACTCAGTCCGTCACTCACTCACTCTCACTCTCACAGTCCATCACTCACTCACTCTCTCTCACTCAGTCCATCACTCACTCACTCTCACTCTCACAGTCCGTCACTCACTCACTCTCACTCACTCAGTCCATCACTCACTCACTCTCACTCACTCAGTCCATCACTCACTCACTCTCACTCTCACAGTCCGTCACTCACTCACTCTCACTCACTCAGTCCATCACTCACTCACTCTCACTCTCACAGTCCATCACTCACTCACTCTCACTCACTCAGTCCGTCACTCACTCACTCTCACTCTCACAGTCCGTCACTCACTCACTCTCACTCACTCAGTCCATCACTCACTCACTCTCACTCTCACAGTCCGTCACTCACTCACTCTCACTCACTCAGTCCATCACTCACTCACTCTCACTCTCACAGTCCATCACTCACTCACTCTCACTCTCACAGTACATCACTCACTCACTCTCACTCACTCAGTCCATCACTCACTCACTCTCACTCACTCAGTCCGTCACTCACTCACTCTCACTCACACAGTCCGTCACTCACTCACTCTCACTCACTCAGTCCGTCACTCACTCACTCTCACTCACTCAGTCCGTCACTCACTCACTCTCACTCACTCAGTCCATCACTCACTCACTCTCACTCACTCAGTCACTCACTCACTCTCACAGTCCATCACTCACTCACTCTCACTCTCACAGTCCGTCACTCACTCACTCACTCTCACTCTCACAGTCCGTCACTCACTCACTCTCACTCTCACAGTCCATCACTCACTCACTCTCACTCTCACAGTCCATCACTCACTCACTCTCACTCACTCAGTCCATCACTCACTCACTCTCACTCACTCAGTCCATCACTCACTCACTCTCACTCACTCAGTCACTCACTCACTCACTCTCACTCACTCAGTCACTCACTCACTCACTCTCACTCACTCAGTCCATCACTCACTCACTCTCACTCACTCAGTCACTCACTCACTCACTCTCACTCACTCAGTCACTCACTCACTCTCACTCTCACAGTCCGTCACTCACTCACTCTCACTCTCACAGTCCGTCACTCACTCACTCTCACTCACTCAGTCCGTCACTCACTCACTCTCACTCACTCAGTCCGTCACTCACTCACTCTCACTCACTCAGTCCATCACTCACTCACTCTCACTCACTCAGTCACTCACTCACTCTCACTCTCACAGTCCATCACTCACTCACTCTCACTCTCACAGTCCGTCACTCACTCACTCAGTCACTCACTCACTCTCACTCTCACAGTCCATCACTCACTCACTCTCACTCACTCAGTCACTCACTCACTCTCACTCTCACAGTCCATCACTCACTCACTCTCACTCTCACAGTCCGTCACTCACTCACTCAGTCCGTCACTCACTCACTCTCACTCACTCAGTCCATCACTCAGTCACTCTCACTCACTCAGTCCATCACTCACTCACTCTCACTCACTCAGTCCATCACTCACTCACTCTCACTCACTCAGTCCATCACTCACTCACTCTCACTCTCACAGTCCGTCACTCACTCAGTCTCACTCTCACAGTCCGTCACTCACTCACTCTCACTCACTCAGTCCATCACTCACTCACTCTCACTCACTCAGTCCATCACTCACTCACTCTCACTCACTCAGTCCATCACTCACTCACTCTCACTCTCACAGCCCGTCACTCACTCACTCTCACTCACTCAGTCCATCACTCAGTCACTCTCACTCACTCAGTCCATCACTCACTCACTCTCACTCACTCAGTCCATCACTCACTCACTCTCACTCACTCAGTCCATCACTCACTCACTCTCACTCACTCAGTCCATCACTCACTCACTCTCACTCACTCAGTCCATCACTCACTCACTCTCACTCTCACAGTCCATCACTCACTCACTCTCACTCACTCAGTCCATCACTCACTCACTCTCACTCACTCAGTCCATCACTCACTCACTCTCACTCACTCAGTCCATCACTCACTCACTCTCACTCACTCAGTCCATCACTCACTCACTCTCACTCACTCAGTCCATCACTCACTCACTCTCACTCTCACAGTCCATCACTCACTCACTCTCACTCACTCAGTCCCTCACTCACTCACTCTCACTCACTCAGTCCGTCACTCACTCACTCTCACTCTCACAGTCCATCACTCACTCACTCTCACTCACTCAGTCCATCACTCAGTCACTCTCACTCACTCAGTCCATCACTCACTCACTCTCACTCACTCAGTCCATCACTCACTCACTCTCACTCACTCAGTCCGTCACTCACTCACTCTCACTCTCACAGTCCATCACTCACTCACTCTCACTCACTCAGTCCATCATTCAGTCACTCTCACTCACTCAGTCCATCACTCACTCACTCTCACTCACTCAGTCCGTCACTCACTCACTCTCACTCTCACAGTCCATCACTCACTCACTCTCACTCACTCAGTCCATCACTCACTCACTCTCACTCACTCAGTCCATCACTCACTCACTCTCACTCACTCAGTCCGTCACTCACTCACTCTCACTCTCACAGTCCATCACTCACTCACTCTCACTCACTCAGTCCGTCACTCACTCACTCTCACTCACACAGTCCATCACTCACTCACTCTCACTCACTCAGTCCATCACTCACTCACTCTCACTCTCACAGTCCGTCACTCACTCACTCTCACTCTCACAGTCCATCACTCACTCACTCTCACTCACTCAGTCCATCACTCACTCACTCTCACTCTCACAGTCCATCACTCACTCACTCTCACTCACTCAGTCCATCACTCACTCACTCTCACTCACTCAGTCCATCACTCACTCACTCTCACTCACACAGTCCGTCACTCACTCACTCTCACTCACTCAGTCCATCACTCACTCACTCTCACTCACTCAGTCCATCACTCACTCACTCTCACTCTCACAGTCCATCACTCACTCACTCTCACTCTCACAGTCCGTCACTCACTCACTCTCACTCTCACAGTCCATCACTCACTCACTCTCACTCACTCAGTCCATCACTCACTCACTCTCACTCTCACAGTCCATCACTCACTCACTCTCACTCTCACAGTCCGTCACTCACTCACTCTCACTCACTCAGTCCATCACTCACTCACTCTCACTCACTCAGTCCATCATTCAGTCACTCTCACTCACTCAGTCCATCACTCACTCACTCTCACTCACTCAGTCCGTCACTCACTCACTCTCACTCTCACAGTCCATCACTCACTCACTCTCACTCACTCAGTCCATCACTCACTCACTCTCACTCACTCAGTCCATCACTCACTCACTCTCACTCACTCAGTCCGTCACTCACTCACTCTCACTCTCACAGTCCATCACTCACTCACTCTCACTCACTCAGTCCGTCACTCACTCACTCTCACTCACACAGTCCATCACTCACTCACTCTCACTCACTCAGTCCATCACTCACTCACTCTCACTCACTCAGTCCATCACTCACTCACTCTCACTCTCACAGTCCATCACTCACTCACTCTCACTCACTCAGTCCATCACTCACTCACTCTCACTCTCACAGTCCATCACTCACTCACTCTCACTCACTCAGTCCGTCACTCACTCACTCTCACTCACACAGTCCATCACTCACTCACTCTCACTCACTCAGTCCATCACTCACTCACTCTCACTCACTCAGTCCATCACTCACTCACTCTCACTCTCACAGTCCATCACTCACTCACTCTCACTCACTCAGTCCATCACTCACTCACTCTCACTCTCACAGTCCGTCACTCACTCACTCTCACTCTCACAGTCCATCACTCACTCACTCTCACTCACTCAGTCCATCACTCACTCACTCTCACTCTCACAGTCCATCACTCACTCACTCTCACTCACTCAGTCCATCACTCACTCACTCTCACTCACTCAGTCCATCACTCACTCACTCTCACTCACACAGTCCGTCACTCACTCACTCTCACTCACTCAGTCCATCACTCACTCACTCTCACTCACTCAGTCCATCACTCACTCACTCTCACTCACTCAGTCCATCACTCACTCACTCTCACTCACTCAGTCCGTCACTCACTCACTCTCACTCACTCAGTCCGTCACTCACTCACTCTCACTCACTCAGTCCATCACTCACTCACTCTCACTCACTCAGTCCGTCACTCACTCACTCTCACTCTCACAGTCCATCACTCACTCACTCTCACTCACTCAGTCCATCACTCACTCACTCTCACTCACTCAGTCCATCACTCACTCACTCTCACTCACTCAGTCCGTCACTCACTCACTCTCACTCTCACAGTCCATCACTCACTCACTCTCACTCACTCAGTCCGTCACTCACTCACTCTCACTCACACAGTCCATCACTCACTCACTCTCACTCACTCAGTCCATCACTCACTCACTCTCACTCACTCAGTCCATCACTCACTCACTCTCACTCTCACAGTCCATCACTCACTCACTCTCACTCACTCAGTCCATCACTCACTCACTCTCACTCACTCAGTCCATCACTCACTCACTCTCACTCACTCAGTCCGTCACTCACTCACTCTCACTCTCACAGTCCATCACTCACTCACTCTCACTCACTCAGTCCGTCACTCACTCACTCTCACTCACACAGTCCATCACTCACTCACTCTCACTCACTCAGTCCATCACTCACTCACTCTCACTCACTCAGTCCATCACTCACTCACTCTCACTCTCACAGTCCATCACTCACTCACTCTCACTCACTCAGTCCATCACTCACTCACTCTCACTCTCACAGTCCATCACTCACTCACTCTCACTCACTCAGTCCGTCACTCACTCACTCTCACTCACACAGTCCATCACTCACTCACTCTCACTCACTCAGTCCATCACTCACTCACTCTCACTCACTCAGTCCATCACTCACTCACTCTCACTCTCACAGTCCATCACTCACTCACTCTCACTCACTCAGTCCATCACTCACTCACTCTCACTCTCACAGTCCGTCACTCACTCACTCTCACTCTCACAGTCCATCACTCACTCACTCTCACTCACTCAGTCCATCACTCACTCACTCTCACTCTCACAGTCCATCACTCACTCACTCTCACTCACTCAGTCCATCACTCACTCACTCTCACTCACTCAGTCCATCACTCACTCACTCTCACTCACACAGTCCGTCACTCACTCACTCTCACTCACTCAGTCCATCACTCACTCACTCTCACTCACTCAGTCCATCACTCACTCACTCTCACTCACTCAGTCCATCACTCACTCACTCTCACTCACTCAGTCCGTCACTCACTCACTCTCACTCACTCAGTCCGTCACTCACTCACTCTCACTCACTCAGTCCATCACTCACTCACTCTCACTCTCACAGTCCATCACTCACTCACTCTCACTCTCACAGTCCATCACTCACTCACTCTCACTCTCACAGTCCATCACTCACTCACTCTCACTCTCACAGTCCATCACTCACTCACTCTCACTCACTCAGTCCGTCACTCACTCACTCTCACTCTCACAGTCCGTCACTCACTCACTCTCACTCACTCAGTCCATCACTCACTCACTCTCACTCTCACAGTCCGTCACTCACTCACTCTCACTCACTCAGTCCGTCACTCACTCACTCTCACTCTCACAGTCCATCACTCACTCACTCTCACTCACTCAGTCCGTCACTCACTCACTCTCACTCTCACAGTCCGTCACTCACTCACTCTCACTCTCACAGTCCGTCACTCACTCACTCTCACTCTCACAGTCCATCACTCACTCACTCACTCACTCAGTCCATCACTCACTCACTCTCACTCACTCAGTCCATCACTCACTCACTCACTCACTCAGTCCGTCACTCACTCACTCTCACTCACTCAGTCCATCACTCACTCTCACTCTCACAGTCCGTCACTCACTCACTCTCACTCACTCAGTCCGTCACTCACTCACTCTCACTCACTCAGTCCATCACTCACTCACTCTCACTCTCACAGTCCATCACTCACTCACTCTCACTCTCACAGACCGTCACTCACTCACTCTCACTCACTCAGTCCATCACTCACTCACTCTCACTCACTCAGTCCATCACTCACTCACTCTCACTCTCACAGTCCATCACTCACTCACTCTCACTCACTCAGTCCATCACTCACTCACTCTCACTCTCACAGTCCATCACTCACTCACTCACTCACTCAGTCCGTCACTCACTCACTCTCACTCACTCAGTCCATCACTCACTCACTCTCACTCACTCAGTCCATCACTCACTCACTCTCACTCTCACAGTCCATCACTCACTCACTCTCACTCTCACAGACCGTCACTCACTCACTCTCACTCACTCAGTCCATCACTCACTCACTCTCACTCACTCAGTCCATCACTCACTCACTCTCACTCACTCAGTCCATCACTCACTCACTCTCACTCTCACAGTCCATCACTCACTCACTCTCACTCTCACAGACCGTCACTCACTCACTCTCACTCTCACAGTCCATCACTCACTCACTCACTCACTCAGTCCGTCACTCACTCACTCTCACTCACTCAGTCCATCACTCACTCACTCTCACTCACTCAGTCCATCACTCACTCACTCTCACTCACTCAGTCCATCACTCACTCACTCTCACTCACTCAGTCCGTCACTCACTCACTCTCACTCACTCAGTCCATCACTCACTCACTCTCACTCACTCAGTCCATCACTCACTCACTCTCACTCACTCAGTCCATCACTCTCTCACTCTCACTCACTCAGTCCATCACTCACTCACTCTCACTCTCACAGTCCATCACTCACTCACTCTCACTCACTCAGTCCATCACTCACTCACTCACTCACTCAGTCCATCACTCACTCACTCTCACTCACTCAGTCCATCACTCACTCACTGTCACTCACTCAGTCCATCACTCACTCACTCTCACTCACTCAGTCCATCACTCACTCACTCTCACTCTCACAGTCCATCACTCACTCACTCTCACTCACTCAGTCCATCACTCACTCACTCTCACTCTCACAGTCCATCACTCACTCACTCTCACTCTCACAGTCCATCACTCACTCACTCTCACTCACTCAGTCCGTCACTCACTCACTCTCACTCACTCAGTCCATCACTCACTCACTCACTCACTCAGTCCATCACTCACTCACTCTCACTCACTCAGTCCATCACTCACTCACTCTCACTCTCACAGTCCATCACTCACTCACTCTCACTCTCACAGTCCGTCACTCACTCACTCTCACTCACTCAGTCCATCACTCACTCACTCACTCACTCAGTCCATCACTCACTCACTCTCACTCACTCAGTCCATCACTCACTCACTGTCACTCACTCAGTCCATCACTCACTCACTCTCACTCACTCAGTCCATCACTCACTCACTCACTCTCACAGTCCATCACTCACTCACTCTCACTCACTCAGTCCATCACTCACTCACTCTCACTCACTCAGTCCATCACTCACTCACTCTCACTCTCACAGTCCATCACTCACTCACTCTCACTCACTCAGTCCGTCACTCACTCACTGTCACTCACTCAGTCCATCACTCACTCACTCTCACAGTCCATCACTCACTCACTCTCACTCACTCAGTCCATCACTCACTCACTCTCACTCTCACAGTCCATCACTCACTCACTCTCACTCTCACAGTCCGTCACTCACTCACTCTCACTCACTCAGTCCATCACTCACTCACTCTCACTCTCACAGTCCATCACTCACTCACTCTCACTCTCACAGTCCGTCACTCACTCACTCTCACTCTCACAGTCCATCACTCACTCACTCTCACTCACTCAGTCCATCACTCACTCACTCTCACTCACTCAGTCCGTCACTCACTCACTCTCACTCACTCAGTCCATCACTCACTCACTCACTCACTCAGTCCATCACTCACTCACTCTCACTCACTCAGTCCATCACTCACTCACTGTCACTCACTCAGTCCATCACTCACTCACTCTCACAGTCCATCACTCACTCACTCTCACTCACTCAGTCCATCACTCACTCACTCTCACTCACTCAGTCCATCACTCACTCACTCTCACTCTCACAGTCCATCACTCACTCACTCTCACTCTCACAGTCCGTCACTCACTCACTCTCACTCACTCAGTCCATCACTCACTCACTCACTCACTCAGTCCATCACTCACTCACTCTCACTCACTCAGTCCATCACTCACTCACTCTCACTCTCACAGTCCATCACTCACTCACTCTCACTCTCACAGACCGTCACTCACTCACTCTCACTCACTCAGTCCATCACTCACTCACTCTCACTCTCACAGTCCATCACTCACTCACTCTCACTCACTCAGTCCATCACTCACTCACTCTCACTCACTCAGTCCATCACTCACTCACTCTCACTCTCACAGTCCATCACTCACTCACTCACTCTCACTCACTCAGTCCATCACTCACTCACTCTCACTCTCACAGTCCATCACTCACTCACTCTCACTCTCACAGTCCATCACTCACTCACTCTCACTCACTCAGTCCATCACTCACTCACTCTCACTCACTCTCACAGTCCATCACTCACTCACTCACTCTCACTCAGTCCGTCACTCACTCACTCACTCACTCAGTCCATCACTCACTCACTCTCACTCACTCAGTCCATCACTCACTCACTCTCACTCTCACAGTCCATCACTCACTCACTCTCACTCTCACAGTCCATCACTCACTCACTCTCACTCACTCAGTCCATCACTCACTCACTCTCACTCACTCTCACAGTCCATCACTCACTCACTCACTCTCACTCAGTCCGTCACTCACTCACTCTCACTCACTCAGTCCATCACTCACTCACTCTCACTCACTCAGTCCGTCACTCACTCACTCTCACTCACTCAGTCCATCACTCACTCACTCTCACTCACTCAGTCCATCACTCACTCACTCTCACTCTCACAGTCCATCACTCACTCACTCACTCTCACTCAGTCCGTCACTCACTCACTCTCACTCACTCAGTCCGTCACTCACTCACTCTCACTCACTCAGTCCGTCACTCACTCACTCTCACTCACTCAGTCCGTCACTCACTCACTCTCACTCACTCAGTCCGTCACTCACTCACTCTCACTCTCACAGTCCATCACTCACTCACTCTCACTCACTCAGTCCGTCACTCACTCACTCTCACTCTCACAGTCCATCACTCACTCACTCTCACTCACTCAGTCCATCACTCACTCACTCTCACTCACTCAGTCCGTCACATACTCACTCTCACTCACTCAGCCCATCACTCACTCACTCTCACTCACTCAGTCCATCACTCACTCACTCTCACTCACTCAGTCCATCACTCACTCACTCTCACTCACTCAGTCCATCACTCACTCACTCTCACTCACTCAGTCCATCACTCACTCACTCTCACTCACTCAGTCCATCACTCACTCACTCTCACTCTCACAGCCCGTCACATACTCACTCTCACTCACTCAGTCCATCACTCACTCACTCTCACTCTCACAGTCCGTCACATACTCACTCTCACTCACTCAGTCCGTCACTCACTCACTCTCACTCTCACAGTCCATCACTCACTCACTCTCACTCACTCAATCCCTCACTCACTCACTCTCACTCACTCAGTCCGTCACTCACTCACTCTCACTCTCACAGTCCGTCACTCACTCACTCTCACTCACTCAGTCCGTCACTCACTCACTCTCACTCTCACAGTCCGTCACTCACTCACTCTCACTCACTCAGTCCATCACTCACTCACTCTCACTCACTCAGTCCGTCACTCACTCACTCTCACTCACTCAGTCCGTCACTCCCTCTCTCTCACTCACTCAGTCCGTCACTCACTCACTCTCACTCTCACAGTCCATCACTCACTCTCTCTCACTCACTCAGTCCGTCACTCACTCACTCTCACTCTCACAGTCCATCACTCACTCTCTCTCACTCACTCAGTCCGTCACTCACTCACTCTCACTCACTCAGTCCGTCACTCACTCTCTCTCACTCACTCAGTCCGTCACTCACTCACTCTCACTCTCACAGTCCGTCACTCACTCACTCTCACTCACTCAGTCCATCACTCACTCACTCTCACTCACTCAGTCCATCACTCACTCACTCTCACTCTCACAGTCCATCACTCACTCACTCTCACTCACTCAGTCCGTCACTCACTCACTCTCACTCTCACAGTCCGTCACTCACTCACTCTCACTCACTCAGTCCATCACTCACTCTCTCTCACTCACTCACTCAGTCCATCACTCACTCACTCTCACTCTCACAGTCCGTTACTCACTCACTCACTCACTCACTCAGTCCGTCACTCACTCACTCTCACTCACTCAGCCCATCACTCACTCACTCTCACTCTCACAGTCCGTCACTCACTCACTCTCACTCTCACAGTCCATCACTCACTCACTCTCACTCACTCAGTCCGTCACTCACTCACTCTCACTCACTCAGTCCATCACTCACTCACTCTCACTCACTCAGTCCATCACTCACTCACTCTCACTCTCACAGTCCGTCACTCACTCACTCTCACTCACTCAGTCCATCACTCACTCACTCTCACTCTCACAGTCCATCACTCACTCACTCTCACTCACTCAGTCCATCACTCACTCACTCTCACTCTCACAGTCCATCACTCACTCACTCTCACTCACTCAGTCCATCACTCACTCACTCTCACTCTCACAGTCCGTCACTCACTCACTCTCACTCACTCAGTCCATCACTCACTCACTCTCACTCTCACAGTCCATCACTCACTCACTCTCACTCACTCAGTCCATCACTCACTCACTCTCACTCACTCAGTCCATCACTCACTCTCACTCACTCACTCAGTCCATCACTCACTCACTCTCACTCTCACAGTCCGTCACTCACTCACTCTCACTCACTCAGTCCATCACTCACTCACTCTCACTCTCACAGTCCGTCACTCACTCACTCTCACTCACTCAGTCCATCACTCACTCACTCTCACTCTCACAGTCCATCACTCACTCACTCTCACTCACTCAGTCCATCACTCACTCACTCTCACTCTCACAGTCCATCACTCACTCACTCTCACTCACTCAGTCCATCACTCACTCACTCTCACTCTCACAGTCCATCACTCACTCACTCTCACTCACTCAGTCCGTCACTCACTCACTCTCACTCTCACAGTCCGTCACTCACTCACTCTCACTCACTCAGTCCATCACTCACTCACTCTCACTCACTCAATCCCTCACTCACTCACTCTCACTCACTCAGTCCGTCACTCACTCACTCTCACTCTCACAGTCCGTCACTCACTCACTCTCACTCACTCAGTCCGTCACTCACTCACTCTCACTCACTCAGTCCGTCACTCACTCACTCTCACTCACTCAGTCCGTCACTCACTCACTCTCACTCTCACAGTCCATCACTCACTCACTCTCACTCACTCAGTCCATCACTCACTCACTCTCACTCTCACAGTCCATCACTCTCTCACTCTCACTCACTCAGTCCATCACTCACTCACTCTCACTCACACAGTCCGTCACTCACTCACTCTCACTCACTCAGTCCATCACTCACTCACTCTCACTCTCACAGTCCATCACTCTCTCACTCTCACTCACTCAGTCCATCACTCACTCACTCTCACTCACACAGTCCATCACTCACTCACTCTCACTCACTCAGTCCATCACTCACTCACTCTCACTCACACAGTCCGTCACTCACTCACTCTCACTCTCACAGTCCATCACTCACTCACTCTCACTCACTCAGTCCATCACTCACTCACTCTCACTCACTCAGTCCGTCACTCACTCACTCTCACTCTCACAGTCCGTCACTCACTCACTCTCACTCACTCAGTCCGTCACTCACTCACTCTCACTCTCACAGTCCATCACTCACTCTCACTCTCACTCACTCAGTCCATCACTCACTCACTCTCACTCACTCAGTCCGTCACTCACTCACTCTCACTCTCACAGTCCATCACTCACTCACTCTCACTCTCACAGTCCATCACTCACTCACTCTCACTCACTCAGTCCACCACTCACTCACTCTCACTCACTCAGTCCACCACTCACTCACTCTCACTCACTCAGTCCATCACTCACTCACTCTCACTCACTCAGTCCGTCACTCACTCACTCACTCACTCAGTCCATCACTCACTCACTCTCACTCACTCAGTTCATCACTCACTCACTCTCACTCACTCAGTCCGTCACTCACTCACTCACTCTCACTCTCCATCACTCACTCACTCTCACTCACTCAGTCCGTCACTCACTCTCACTCTCACAGTCCATCACTCACTCACTCTCACTCACTCAGTCCATCACTCACTCACTCTCACTCTCACAGTCCATCACTCACTCACTCTCACTCACTCAGTCCATCACTCTCTCACTCTCACTCACTCAGTCCATCACTCACTCACTCTCACTCTCACAGTCTGTCACTCACTCACTCTCACAGTCCATCACTCACTCACTCTCACTCACTCAGTCCATCACTCTCTCACTCTCACTCACTCAGTCCATCACTCACTCACTCTCACTCAGTCCATCACTCACTCACTCTCACTCAGTCCATCACTCCCTACCTCATTCACTCACTTCCTCACTCACTCTCACTCACTCAGACCATCACTCACTCAGTCTGTCACTCAGTATCTCACTTACTCACTGTCACTGACTCAATCTCACTGACTCTCACTAACTGCTCACTCACTCAGTCAATCCATCACTCACTACCTCACTCACTGACTCACTCACTCAGTCCATCACTCACTCACTCCCTCACTCACTCTCATTCACTCACTCCCTCACTCACTCACTCACTACTTTCCTCACTCCCTCACTCTCTCTCATTCACTACCTTACTCACTCACCCACACCCACTCACTCACTCCCTCACTCAGTCACTCACTCCCTCACTGCTTCAATGGAATAATTCCATCCGGGGCAGCACGGTAGCATTGTGGATAGCACAATTGCTTCGCAGCTCCAGGGTCCCAGGTTCAATTCCGGCCTTGGGTCATTGTCTGTGCGGAGTCTGCACATCCTCCCTGTGTGTGCGTGGGTTTCCTCCGGGTGCTCCGGTTTCCTCCCACAGTCCAAAGATGTGTAGGTTAGGGTGGATTGGCTGTGATAAATTGCCCTTAGTGTCCAAAAGTGCCCTTGGTGTCCAAAATTGTCCTTAGTGTTGGGTGGGGTTGCTGGGTTATGGGGATAGGATGTAGGTGTTGACCTTGGGTCAGGCGCTCTTTCCAAGAGCCGGTGCAGACTCGATGGGCCGAATGGCCTCCTTCTGCACTGTAAATTCTATGATCTATGAATTCCTCCAACCGTTCCAAACGACCCTTCCAAGTTTGACTGAATACGACCAGATCGTCGACGCACATTCCACAATTGTTTAGCCCAGGAATGACCTTGTTGGTTAACCTTTGGGATGTTGCTGCACATTCTACAGTCCAAATGACACAACTTAAACCTGAGTACTGTCCGCTTCTGTCTTTCTTTCCACCTTTGAACGCTCCAATCTTCCCACATTTCAAAGTCGTGACAAAGCACCAGAAATCATGTTTTCTCTTCGTGTTAAATGGTTTAGCAATAAACTGCACCTCAGCATTACGACCCTTAAGCTTTTCCAGAATCTCTAATGTATTATGTATATGCAATTCTCTCCCATGCATTGTTGGCAAAAATAAGATGGTCCCTCTCCGCTCTGAGGCCGTCACCCAGCCCATCGAGTCTGCACTGGCCCTCTGAAAGAGCGGCCTACCCAGGCCCACTCCCCCACTCTATTCCCGTAACCCCACCAAAATGTACATCTTTGGACACTAAGGGGCATTTAGCACGGCCCATCCACCCAACCTGCACATCTTTGGGTTGTGGGAGGAATCCGGAGCACCCGGAGGAAACCCACGCGCACACGGGGAGAACCCACACAGACAGTCGCCCACTCTTGTCCAGGAATCTCAGAACTTCTCTCCTTGTTGATGACGTATCAACGATTTAGATGAGAATGGACAAGGCATGATCAGTAAGTTTGCAGATGACACTAACATGGGTGGTATTGTAGACCGTGAGGAAGGTGATGAGAAATTGCAGCAGGATCTTGATCAACTGGGGAAGCGGGCCAGGAAATGGCAAATGCAGTTCAATACAGATAAGTGTGGGAGGTGTTGCATTTTGGAAAGTCAAGTCAAGGTAGGACTTTCGTGGTGAACGGTTGGACCTCAGGTAGTCCCGTGGAACAGAGGGACCTTGGAGTTCAGGTGCACGGTTCTCTAAAGGTGGAGTCACAGGTAGATGGGGCAGTGAAGAAGGCTTTTGGCCTGCTGGCCTTCATCAGTCAGGACACTGAGTATCGAGTTGGGAAGTTATGTTGCAACTGTACAGGACGTTGGTGAGGCCACATCTGGAACAATGTGGTCAGTTTTGGTCGCCTTGCAATCGGGAAGATGTTATTAAACTGGAGAGCGGGCAGAAGAGATTTACAAGGATTTTGTCAGGACTCGAGGGACAGAGTTATAGGGAGAGATTGGACAGGCTGGGACTATTTTCTTTGGAGCGCAGGAGGAGTGGTCTTATCGAGGTGGGTAAGATCTTGAGAGGCATGGATAGGGTGAATCCGCTCAGTCTTTTTCCCAGGGTTGGGGAATCGAGAACTAGAGGGCATAGGGTTAAATAAAGAGGGGAAAGAATTAATGGGAACGCGAGGAGCAACCTTCTGTCCACAGAGAGTGTAAATATGTGGACTGAGCTGCCGGAGACACTGACAACACTTTGTTTTTTTTAATTTAGAGTACGCAATTATTTTTTTTTCCAATTAAGGGGCCAATCCCCCTACCCGGCACACCGTTGGGCTGTGGGGGCGAAACCCACGCAGACACGGGGAGAATGTGCAAACTCCACACGGACAGTGACCCAGAGCCGGGATTCGAACCCGGGTCCTCAGCGCCGCAGTCCCAGTGCCAACCGCCGTGCTGCCCTACACTCTCGACATTGAAAAGGAATAATCAATGGAATAATTCCATCCGGGGCAGCACGGTAGCATTGTGGATAGCACAATTGCTTCACAGCTCCAGGGTCCCAGGTTCGATTCCCGGCTTGGGTCACTGTGCGGAGTCTGCACGTCCTCCCCGTGTCTGCGTGGGTTTCCTCTGGGTGCTCCGGTTTCCTCCCACAGTCCAAAGGTGTGCAGGTTAGGGTGGATTGGCTGTGATAAATTGCCCTTAGTGTCCAAAAGTGCCCTTCGTGTCCAAAATTGCCCTGAGTGTTGGGCGGGGTTGCTGGGTTATGGGGATAGGATGGAGGTGTTGACCTTGGGTCAGGCGCTCTTTCCAAGAGCCGGTGCAGACTCGATGGGCCGAATGGCCTCCTTCTGCACTGTAAATTCTATGATCTATGAATTCCTCCAACCGTTCCAAACGACCCTTCCAAGTTTGACTGTACACGACCAGATCGTCGACGCACATTCCACAATTGTTTAGCCCAGGAATGACCTTGTTGGTTAACCTTTGGGATGTTGCTGCACATTCTACAGTCCAAATGACACAACTTAAACCTGAGTACTGTCCGCTTCTGTCTTTCTTTCCACCTTTGAACGCTCCAATCTTCCCACATTTCAAAGTCGTGACAAAGCACCAGAAATCATGTTTTCTCTTCGTGTTAAATGGTTTAGCAATAAACTGCACCTCAGCATTCCGACCCTTAAGCTTTTTCCAGAATCTCTAATGGATTATGTATATGCAATTCTCTCCCATGAATTGTTGGCAAAAATAAGGTGGTCCCTCTCCGCTCTGAGGCCGTCACCCAGCCCATCGAGTCTGCACTGGCCCTCTGAAAGAGCGGCCTACCCAGGCCCACTCCCCCACTCTATTCCCGTAACCCCACCGAAATGTACATCTTTGGACACTAAGGGGCAATTTATCACGGCCCATCCACCCAACCTGCACATCTTTGGACTGTGGGAGGAAACCGGAGCACCCGGAGGGAACCCACGCAGACACGGGGAGGACGTGCAGACTCCGCACAGACAGTGACCCAAGCCGGAATCGAACCTGGGATCCTGGCGCTAATCACTGTTCCACCTTGCCTCCCGATGCATCCATTCGACAGCGGAACTTTCTTAATCAACAGTGTCGGTCAAAACCATTAAAACAATCTCTGACCAGCTTAAGCGGTCGATAAATGATTTGGAGGAAAATGTAACTGGTCTGATTAGTAAGTTTGCAGACGACACAAAGGTTGGTGGAATTGCGGATAGCGATGAGGACTGTCGGAGGATCCAGCAGGATTTAGATTGTCTGGAGACTTGGGCGGAGAGATGGCAGATGGAGTTTAATCCGGCCAAATGTGAGGTAATGCATTTTGGAAGGTCTAATGCAGTTAGGGAATATACAGTGAATGGTAGAACCCTCAAGAGTATTGAAAGTCAAAGAGATCTAGGAGTACAGGTCCACAGGTCATTGAAAGGGGCAACACAGGTGGAGAAGGTAGTCAAGAAGGCATACGGCATGCTTGCCTTCATTGGCCGGGGCATTGAGTATAAGAATTGGCAAGTCATGTTGCAGCTGTATAGAACCTTAGTTAGGCCACACTTGGAGTATAGTGTTCAATTCTGGTCGCCACACTACCAGAAGGATGTGGAGGCTTTAGAGAGGGTGCAGAAGAGATTTACCAGAATGTTGCCTGGTATGGAGGGCATAAGCTATGAGGAGCGATTGAATAAACTCGGTTTGTTCTCACTGGAACGAAGGAGGTTGAGGGGCGACCTGATAGAGGTATACAAAATTATGAGGGGCATAGACAGAGTGGATAGTCAGAGGCTTTTCCCCAGGGTAGAGGGGTCAATTACTAGGGGGCATAGGTTTAAGGTGAGAGGGGCAAGGTTTAGAGTAGATGTACGAGGCAAGTTTTTTACGCAGAGGATAGTGGGTGCCTGGAACTCGCTACCGGAGGAGGTAGTGGAAGCAGGGACGATAGGGACATTTAAGGGGCATCTTGACAAATATATGAATAGGATGGGAATAGAAGGATACGGACCCAGGAAGTGTAGAAGATTGTAGTTTAGTCGGGCAGTATGGTCGGCACGGGCTTGGAGGGCCGAAGGGCCTGTTCCTGTGCTGTACATTTCTTTGTTCTTTGTTCTTTGTTGTCTTGCCGACCCAAGAGAGAGACTGTTCTTTGTCTCAAAATAACTGGGGAGTCAAACTCCCTAAGTAAGAAAAGGATATAAATGTTTCAAGAACAGGCTGTGAAAGTTAGAGTTTCGCTTGGAGAGCTGTTTAGGAGATTACTGGGTGTTTATTTGACAAAGCTGCTATCTCGACTCGTAGAGTTCTGCTCTTGATTGAGTATCGAGCTCCGAGACTACTAGCCGTTGCAAGTATGAAATGTTTATAGCTTTAGCAATTATGTAGTTAGGGAGGTCACAGGCTAACTCATCACATATCCTGTATTTGTCAAACTGTATCATTTATCAAAAATACTTGTGTTGCCCTTTTTTCTTTAAATAAATTACGTATATATTTTACCATACAGATCCGTGTCTATTTTAATAATAAGAGTGACATTTAACTGTGACTCATCATATTCTCACCCTTTGAGGCTATCTGAAGGGTTACTTGCCCATGCCTAGCTCTCAAGACTTAGAAATATTTAGTCGACGTTAAGGAAAAGATAGCATCTAAGGCACCGTCTCTCCTGTACACTGAAGGTAGTGAACGCAAGGCACATTGTGTATACTATAATTAGAACTCCCATATAGCGAGCCTTACTTTAGATATTCACAAGACCTTGTCTGGCAACTTACAACCTCGACTAATCAGGAAGATCTTAGATAGAATACACCTCAACTATCACATCTGGCGCCTGCAACGTGGAGCCTGAGATTTATTCTTGGGTCTTAACAAATAGACACAATAACTCTGTCGCTACAATACATTTAATTTATAAGCTAAACTAAAACAGTGCACTTTGACCCTTAAGTAAGGTCAGAACAATATAAAATGAAGCGCTAATACCAGCAAGATTAAATCGAATGCGACTACTATTGTTAAACTGTGTTTACTAGTAGGAAAGACCAAGTATATATCTTTTTTAATACTTTGGCTATGGCAGCTCACGCACATCTCTGGCATGATCCGCCAGTAAACCCTGATCCCCTTGCAAATCAAACATTTAATGTTCCCAAGGGAACATTACTGGTGGATCATTTACTTGCATTGCAACCTCCCTTCGCAGACGGACAGAGAGATTTACGCTTGAAATAACAGACTTTTTCCCCGGGGAAGAATCACAGACAAGACTGTCAGTTTGAAGTAGCAACTCGCCTAATTAGACCAGGTTGCAGCGTACAGGCAAATACTTTCGGACCGTTTGTGGTCTGTCGCTCAGAAGATATAGACTCGCTCGATGCTGGCGGAGTCTCGGGGTTAACCGTGCAAGCTTATCCTGTTCCAGTCCCACAAAATCCTGCATTCGATCCTGGGGAGGCGCTATAATTATTCTTAGTGACCTTAACATCCCGACCCTTTTGACACCAGCTCAGACAGAGATAGCGGGAAGAGCCAATGCAGGGATGAATCAAACACTCCTGATAACAGGCGGACCTGCAATTCCGGTCAGGATGAGGTCAGTAATTGGGGAACACACCGTGTCCGTATTTAAAGACACCTTCGGACCAATTCCCCCCCGACGATAAACAAGCCCTTAAATGGTTCTTTGAAAAAATGTCTATGTTAGAAATATTCTTCGGACCATTAACTCCAAGAGATAAACAGCAGCTGCTGCGAGTTAGAGCCCCAGCAGTCTTCCACCTCTCAGAAGTGGAATGTGGAACGTTGTTTCAAATTTTAGCTGGTGCCCATAAGAAAATATTATGGCCAGGGGATGCAGGGGGGTTTCCGAAACATTATTTTAAATGCCCTTAAAGTAGGGAGCATTAGAGAAACTTTCCAGCTTGCCTCGCAATTCCAATTCGATTTTGCTCAAGTCAGTCGCTTGCTATTACAATCAGTCACTGACTCAGCCCACCGCCTGCGCCTACAGGATGCAGCACACGGTCAACAAAATCAAACTGCTAAATACCACGCAGTTATTCAGGATTGCGGAGACCTTGGGGAACTTTGCCAGCTGTCGGCTATTGAACTAAGAGGACATAGGGACGTCCCCCCCACCTCTGGGACACAACCCAGGGGTGGAACAGTTGCCTGTCGTACCCCAGGCAGGAGACAAACCCCTGCCGGAAGATCCCCGGGAACTCCTGCACGCACCCCAACCTCAGGTTCCAGACAGCAGCCTTTTAGACGAACCCCCAGGCAGACACCACCGGGACCCTCTAGGGACCCACAACAGGCAGTACCCCGTCGCCTACTCGAGGACAGAGGTCCGCGATACCCCCAGTACCCTGCTCAACAAGGACGGTATGAGTTCTGAGATAGAGCTAATATCCGCCTCCCTGGAAGATACCAGGATGATAGAAATCCACAGGGGCAACAGCAACAATACCAGGATCAGCCTCAAACTAATGGCAGTACTGGACAAAACAGAGGCCAAGGTAGAAATTCTAAAGGTGTCCGCGTTCCAGGCAACATCCGAGTGTACAACCGCCTCTAAGAATCGCTATTGACTAACAGGCAGGTCCGTTCACAAATTCTCCCAAATCGCCCCCGCTCAATTCCCATACAGAAATGTATCTTAATCCAAAATTACTAACCGCGACAATAGGGGTAATTTTACTCCTAGGTACTGGGGTGGAAATGCCCCTCATAAACAAAGGATTTGCCCACTACCATTCCTTAAACAGACCCATAATAGGGACCAGGAGTGTAAAAGGCATAACTTCAGAAGACAAATGCCATTGGTACAGATCACCCTTTTAGCTAATGATCAAGTAATTAGATGTCAAGCCGGACTATGGCCAAACTTAGACAAAGATCAAGGTTGCAACATTATCCTATCCCGAGACATAATTCAAAAGTATGACTTATTTCAATTAGCCTCTGAGGATAATAGGAAAAAACAAGTGTGCTCTCACTGGTGATTGGCTGCGATGTTATGCGTGTGTTGGTTGGTCCAACTGCCTGTCCATCAGTGTGTGTGTGATTGCACCATTATATGCTGATCTGGATATCATGACATCCCCCCCCTTTCACAAAGGATATGTGCCTACATGCTAATAAATAGAAATGTGTACTGAGTGCGGCTGAGTATGTGTGTGCAATATTTACAACATGTACATGAGGTTAAACTATAGACATAGGAAGGTGTCAGGTGCAACAGAGCAACGAGGTTGTACCAATAACAGAACAAATGCAATCAACAAACGACGAGAGAAAACTTCTGGAACAATGAACGACAAGAAAAGAAACTTGTTAACAGTCTGTAAAACAATTCAGCGAGTCCAATGTGCGAACAGGCTCATAAGTCAAGTCTCTCAGGTGGGCGACGAATTCGGGTTGACCGCCTCAAGGGTGGGTCAGGATCCACCGGCTGAGGAATGGGCCTGGCCACGGGCGATAGAGGAAGAGGCAGAGTGGCAGGACGCTCAACAAAGTCGACAACGGGGACAACAGGAGGGCGTGGCACCGGTGCATGATCACGTAGCGAGCGGGGAAGCAGCCGAAGGGCCCGCCGATTACGGCGGCGAATGGAGCCATCAGGCATGCGAACCAGGAATGAGTGGGGAGCCACGTGGCGGAGAACCTCGGCGGTTGCCGACCAGCCACCGTCCGGTAGGTGTATGCGGACGTTGTCTCCAGGCGCCAGGGCAGGAAGATCAGTTGCCCGAGCGTCATGTGCCACCTTCTGCTGTGCACGCTGCTGTCGCATCCTTCGCAGTACTGGAGCATGGTCAGGGTCAGGAACATGAATGGACGGCACAGTGGTCCTGATGGTTCGACCCATCAACAGCTGGGCTGGCGAGAGATCAGTGGACAGTGGGGCCGAGCGTAGGCCAGCAGGGCTAAACAGAAGTCAGATCCGGCATCAGCAGCCTTGCAGAGGAGCCGCTTCACAATGTGGACGCCCTTTCCCGCCTTGCCATTCGACTGGGGATGCAAGGGACTGGACGTCACGTGTGTGAACTTGTATAAAGTGGCAAAGGAAGACCATTCTTGGCTCGCAAAGCAAGGCCCGTTGTCAGACATGACGGTGAGCAGAATTCCATGGCGAGCAAAGGTTTCTTTGCATGCCCGGATGACAGCTGATGACTTCATGTCGTGCAGGCGTATGACCTCAGGATAATTTGAGAAGTAGTCAATCAGAATAATGTAGTCCCTGCCGAGCGCGTGAAAGAGGTCCACGCCTACCTTCGCCCAGGGAGACGTGACCAACTCATGGGGCTGAAGGGTCTCAGGGGGCTGCGCCAGCTGAAACCTTTGGCAGGTGGGGCAGTTGAGCACAGTGTTGGCGATGTCGTCGCTGATGCCCGGCCAGTACACAGCTTCTCGGGCCCTCCGCCCGCACTTCTCAAACCCGAGATGGCCTTCGTGCAGATGTTCGAGGACAAGCCGGTGCAGCTGTGTGGGATCACGATCCGGTCCAGCTTCAAGAGGACACCATCAATGGCAGCCAAGTCGTCCTGGACATTGTAGAATTGTGGGCACTGCCCCTTGAGCCACCCTTCCGCTGGAGGCGAGGGGTCATGTCGTTGAGGTCCTTCTGAATGATGCCGACCAGGGGGCGATGGTCGGTCTCCACAGTGAACTGCGGAAGACCATACACATAGTCGTGAAACTTGTCGATGCCGGTCAACAGGCCTAGGCACTCCTTCTCAATCTGCGCCTAACGCTGTTCTGTGGGCGTCATGGCCCACGACGCATAGGCGACCGGGGTCCATGATGCAGTGTCGTCCCGTTGCAGGAGTACCGTCCCAATGCCGGACTGGCTGGCATCAGTTGAGATCTTTGTTTCCCGTGTGGTATCGAAAAACGTCAGCACCGGGGCGGTTGTGAGCTTGACCTTGAGCTCCTCCCATTCCTTCTGGTGTGCGGGCAGCCACTGGAATTCCGTTGTCTTCTTGACCAAGTGGCGAAGAGCCGTTGTGTGCGAAGCAAGGTTGGGAATAAACTTCCCCAGGAAGTTGGCCATCCCGAGAAAGCGCAGCACTGCCTTCTTGTCTGCCGGCTGCGGCATGGCTGCGATAGCTGCCACTTTGTCGGCATCCGGCCGCACCCCTGACCGGGAGATGTGGTCCCCCAGAAACTTTAGCTCAGTTTGGCCAAAAGAGCACTTGGCTCGGTTGAGGTGCAGGCCGTGATCTTGTATCCGAGCAAAGACATGCTGGAGACGACTGATGTGCTCCTGTGGTGTGGTGGACCAGATGATGACGTCGTCAACATAGACGCGCACGCCCTCGATGCCCTCCATCATCTGTTCCATGATGCGATGAAAGACCTCGGATGCCGGGATGATGCCAAACGGCATCCTATTGTAGCAGTATCTGCCGAAAGGAGTGTTGAAGGTGCACAGCTTCCTGCTGGACTGATCCAGTTGAATCTGCCAAAAACCCTTTGAGGCATCAAGCTTGGTGAAAACTTTAGCCCGGGCCATTTCGCTCGTGATCTCCTCCCGTTTGGGTATGGGGTAGTGTTCCCTCATGACGTTGTTGTTCAGGTCTTTCGGGTCGATGCAGATCCGGAGTTCGCCGGAGGGTTTCTTAACGCACACCATGGAGCTGACCCATGGCGTGGGCTCCGTGACCCGGGATAGCACCCCTTGGTCCTGGAGATCCTGCAGCTGCTGCTTGAGGCGGTCTTTGAGTAGTGCTGGGACCCTGCGAGGTGCGTGTATGACCGGGGTGGCGTCCGGTTTGAGCCGTATTCTGTACGTGTAGGGCATTGTGCCCATGCCCTTGAAAGCCTCCTGGTTGTGGGCGAGGAGCGAGTGGAGCTGCGCCCTAAATTCTGCATCCGGGAAGTCGGACATGCCTTCTGGAGACA
Organism: Scyliorhinus torazame; assembly: GCF_047496885.1. Taxonomy (NCBI): domain Eukaryota; kingdom Metazoa; phylum Chordata; class Chondrichthyes; order Carcharhiniformes; family Scyliorhinidae; genus Scyliorhinus; species Scyliorhinus torazame. The sequence continues at coordinate 34,654,649 of NC_092737.1, forward strand.
AAGTGTGTACCCACTGAACGAGGTGGAGGATCTTGCACGCCTGTGCGCCAAACAGAGAGTCCTTCGAGGATCCAACCATCTCAAAAGACAGTGTGGCTGTATGTGAATTGTGTGCAACCTCGAGCTGGCTGGACCCCATGGCCGGGATAACGTTACCGTTGTAATCAACCAGCTGACAGCGGGATGGCAGAATCGGTGGTTGAGCCCTCAAGGTGTGGAAGGCTGACCATGCAATGAGATTGGCGGAGGCACCAGTGTCTAAGCGGAATGTGATTGGTGATCGGTTGACCGTTAGGGTGGCACATCATTCATCACCCGGATTAACGCTGTTCACTGGCATCGGCTGGTGGGTCCGACTTGGGGACATCCGGTTCTTGTTTATTACCGCAACACGGAAGGGTTCCCGGTCGTCGGTATCACCGGTCTGTACGTTGTCAGGGTATGACTCGGTGCAGGGAGGCTGAATGGCCCGCACGTCCCTGCGAGGCTGGCGGAATTGCGGAGAGTTTGGCAGTTTGAGCTGCTCGACAGCAGGCAGCTCATCCTGCCACAGCGGAGGCATTGTCGCACTTTGGCCGGACATTGCCGCTTTAAGTGGGCGGATCCACAGTTACCGCACATCGTGACGTCATGGCGTTCGTTGCGCCACCGCGCATGCGCGGTGCGGTCTTGCGGAGAGCGCGCCTGCGCATCCCGTCCCTCTGCGTCGACGTCCCCTCTTTTGGCGCGTACAAGTGCGTGAGGCCTCGGAAAGCGCGCGAAATGGCCGCCCTCGTCCGGGCCGCGGGCCGGGAGGAACACGATCAACTGGACCCGCTCGGCCGCGTAGGACCCCTGCCGCGCCGATTCGGCCGCCTGGAATTGGGAGTACCAGCTGGTCGCGTTTTCATGGAGGACGCAGGTTTCGATGGCGGTGGCTAGGGTGAGGCGCTTTATTTTGAGGAGCTGCTGGCGTAGAGTGCCCGAGGTGACCCCAAAAACTATCTGGTCCCGAATCATGGAGTCGGAGGTGGCCTCATAGCCGCAGGACTGCGCGAGGATACGGAGGTGTGTCAAATAAGATTGGAAAGGCTCATCCTTACCCTGCAGGCGCTGCTGGAAGAGGTACCTCTCAAAGCTCTCATTGACTACACATTGAAGTGTTCCTCAAATTTCAGAAGGACCGTCTTGTACTTCGTCTTGTCCTCGCCTTCCACGAATGCCAGGGAGTTGTAGATGTGGATGGCGTGTTGCCCCGCCGTGGGGAGGAGGAGGGCGATCTTCCTGGTGTCCGATGCATTCTCCCTGTCTGTGGCTTCTAGGAAGAGCTGGAAGCGCTGTTTAAACAGCTTCCAGTTGACACCGAGATTTCCAGCGATTCGGAGCGGCTGCGGCGGGCTGATGGTGTCCATGGCGCAGGATGGCGGTTCGCTGAAGAGGTGCAAGTAGGCCTCACAGTTGCTGGCGAGCTTCCAGTCCTGGTATCATGTCGTGTTGGGTGTTCCGATACACAAACGAACCAACGCGGTTGTAGATGGTACAACTCTGTTTTATTATTCTGTACAATGACAACTGTTAACTTCTGGCTGTGGTTCGTACTTCACCAGTTAACCTGTGGACCCAGCCCTAGCACTATCTTAGAGAGGCACTCAGCACATGGTGTATGTCCGAGTGGCGCGCTGTGGGCTCTGTGCTCTGAGCTATCTCCTGCTGGAATGAGCAGGAACTGTGGTGTTCCCTGTTTTATACTGCGTGTGCTCTCACTGGTGATTGGCTGTGATGTTGTGATTGCACCATGATATGTTAATGTGGATATCATGGCAGATATCATGACAACTGGGTTCAGGATCTGAAATGCCTTCCTGCTGAGGGAGACTCCTGGCTGACCCCAATGGGAGCTTTCCACTGGTGGGATCTTGCTGTGCACTGATGTGACTTGTTTCGCTCCTTTAGTTTTGAGGATTACCTCACGGTGTGAAATGTGATGGATGATTTGGGTTCAGCTGTGATAAACACATTGGAGGTTGGAAATGCCGCAGGATGAACTTTTACAACAGGTTAAGGTTTATCATTCATTAAAGGAACATTTTAAAACATCAACTTGCTGGTTCGAAGTGAACTTTGTGGAAATAACTTCATTTGGGGTTTACAATTATTGGGATTCACAGTTTACTTGATGAATGTTTGGAAATGTGATGCACCAACTTTAATTGTAAAAGGTTAAATTCTCGAACCTGTTTCTAGATTTTGAATTTACGGCCGCGTTTCTCTTCTTGGCGCCAGAGGGCACCCGTGACTGACCCCGCGCCTGCGCGCTGGAGGACCGCCTCCATTCTCTGATCCAGCCCCGCGCCTGCGCGCTGCAGGCCCGCCGCCAGTCCCTCCCCGCGCTTGCGCGCTGCAAGCCGTCTACATTCGCTGGCAACGCCCCGCGCCTGCGCGCTGCAGGCCCGCCGCCATTCTCTGGCCCCGCCCCGCACCTGCGCGCTGTAGACCTGTTTCCATGAGCCCCGCCTCCCAATGGGCCCGCTCGCCCCGCCCAGGACTTCAAGCCTGTCATCAAGGCCAATACCTGAATTCAACACCGCCCTTGGTCCTCCCGACCCGCCGCTATTCCTCCAGCCCCTCCCCGGTCCCACAGCCATCCCCGTCTTCAAGCCCTTAGCCGGTCCTCCAGTCCCACCACGGTCCTCCCGCCCCGCCCATAATCCTCCAGCCACATCCTCGGTCCTCCAGTCCCGCCTCCGGTCCTCCAATCCCACCCTGGGTCCTTCAGCCCCACCCATTGCACCACCCCGACCCTCGGTCCTCCAGCCCCTGGTCCTCCCGCCCTTGGTCCTCCAGGCGGAGGTCCTCCCGCCCCATGTCCTCCAGCTGCCTGCTCCTCCAGCTCCCTGGTCCTCCAGCCCCTGGTCCTCCTAGCGCCTGGTCCTCCAAGCTCCGGGTCCTCCAGCGCCGTGTCATCCAGCCCCCATGGGTGACCCGCCACTGGTCCTCCAGCTCCGAGGTCCTCCCAGCGCCTGGTCCTCCAGCCGCCTGGTCCTCCAGCTGCCTGCTCCTCCAGCTCCCTGGTCCTCCAGCCCCTGGTCCTCCTAGCGCCTGGTCCTCCAAGCTCCGGGTCCTCCAGCGCCGTGTCATCCAGCCCCCATGGGCGACCCGCCACTGGTCCTCCAGCTCCCAGGTCCTCCCAGGTCCTCCCAGCCCCAGGTCCTCCAGCCTCCTCCCGGTCCCTTGTTCTTCCCAACCCGTAGGTCATCCAGCTCCATGGTCCTGCCCGCCCCCAGGAACTCACAGCCACGTGGTCCCCCAGCCACGTGGTCCTCCAGCTCCCATGTCCTCCCAGCACCTTGGTCCTCCCAGCCCCCTGGTCCTCCCAGCTCCCTCCAGCCTCTTGGTCCTCCCAGCTCCCTGGTCCTCCCAGCTCCCTCCAGCCTCTTGGTCCTCCCAGCTCCCTCCAGCCTCTTGGTCCTCCCAGCTCCCTGGCCCTCCCAGCCCCCTGGTCCTCCCAGCTCCCTGGTCCTCCCAGCCCCTTGGTCCTCCCAGCTCCTCCCAGCCTCTTGGTCCTCCAGGCCCCTTGGTCCTCCCAGCTCCTCCCAGCCCCTTGGTCCTCCCAGCTCCTCCCAGCCCCTTGGTCCTCCCAGCTCCTCCCAGCCTCTTGGTCCTCCCAGCCCCTTGGTCCTCCCAGCTCCTCCCAGCCCCTTGGTCCTCCCAGCTCCTCCCAGCCCCTTGGTCCTCCCAGCTCCTCCCAGCCTCTTGGTCCTCCCAGCCCCTTGGTCCTCCCAGCTCCCTGGTCCTCCCAGCCCCCTGGTCCTCCCAGCCCCCTGGTCCTCCAGCCCCGCCCCCCTCTGTCGGCGAGCTGATGGCGGTGAGGGGCAGTCAGTGAGGGAAGGCCGGAGGCCGGGGACTGAGCAGCGAGGATCCCGGCGCCGGCATGTCGGCCACGGCCCGCCGCAAGCAGGAGGAGAAGCACCTGAAGCTGGTGCGGGAGCTGGGCTCGCGGGCCCACAACCGGCAGTGCTTCGAGTGCGAGCAGCGCGGCCCCACCTACATCGACATCACCGTCGGCAGCTTCGTCTGCACCTCCTGCTCGGGCATGCTGTGAGTACCGGGGCCGGGCCGGGGAGAGGGCCGGGCCGTGGCCGGGGCAGGGAGAGGGCCGGGGCCGGGCCGGGGAGAGGGCCGGGGCCGGGGCCGGGCCGGGGAGAGGGCCGGGGAGAGGGCAGGCCGGGGATGAGGCCTGGGCCGCGGGAGGAGGGCGGCTAATCTAACCCGGGGACTGGGGCCCAGTGTCCCGGCTCCTGTGAGTAACTTAACCCGGGGACTGGGGCCCAGTGTCCCGGCTCCTGTGAGTAACAACCCGGGGACTGGGGCCCAGTGTCCCGGCTCCTGTGAGTAACAACCCGGGGACTGGGGCCCAGTGTCCCGGCTCCTGTGAGTAACTTAACCCGGGGACTGGGGCCCAGTGTCCCGGCTCCTGTGAGTAACTTAACCCGGGGACTGGGGCCCAGTGTCCCGGCTCCTGTGAGTAACTTAACCCGGGGACTGGGGCCCAGTGTCCCGGCTCCTGTGAGTAACTTAACCCGGGGACTGGGGCCCAGTGTCCCGGCTCCTGTGAGTAACAACCCGGGGACTGGGGCCCAGTGTCCCGGCTCCTGTGAGTAACTTAACCCGGGGACTGGGGCCCAGTGTCCCGGCTGCTGTGAGTAACTTAACCCGGGGACTGGGGCCCAGTGTCCCGGCTGCTGTGAGTAACTTAACCCGGGGACTGGGGCCCAGTGTCCCGGCTCCTGTGAGTAACTTAACCCGAGGACTGGGGCCAGTGTCCCGGCTCCTGTGAGTAACTTAACCCGGGGACTGGGCCGAGTGTCCCGGCTCCTGTGAGTAACTTAACCCGAGGACTGGGGCCAGGGTCCCGGCTGCTGTGAGTAACTTAACCCGGGGACTGGGGCCCAGTGTCCCGGCTCCTGTGAGTAACTTAACCCGAGGACTGGGGCCAGGGTCCCGGCTGCTGTGAGTAACTTAACCCGGGGACTGGGGCCGAGTGTCCCGGCTGCTGTGAGTAACTTAACCCGGGGACTGGGGCCGAGTGTCCCGGCTTCTGTGAGTAACTTAACCCGGGGACTGGGGCCAGTGTCCCGGCTCCTGTGAGTAACTTAACCCGGGGACTGGGGCCCAGTGTCCCGGCTCCTGTGAGTAACTTAACCCGGGGACTGGGGCCAGTGTCCCGGCTCCTGTGAGTAACTTAACCCGGGGACTGGGGCCAGTGTCCCGGCTGCTGTGAGTAACTTAACCCGGGGACTGGGGCCGAGTGTCCCGGCTTCTGTGAGTAACTTAACCCGGGGACTGGGCCCAGTGTCCCGGCTCCTGTGAGTAACTTAACCCGGGGACTGGGGCCTGGAATCCCGACTCCTGTGAGTAACTTAACCCGGGGACTGGGGCCCAGTGTCCCGGCTCCTGTGAGTAACTTAACCCGGGGACTGGGGCCCAGTGTCCTGGCTCCTGTGAGTAACTTAACCCGGGGACTGGGGCCCAGTGTCCCGGCTCCTGTGAGTAACTTAACCCGGGGACTGGGGCCCAGTGTCCCGGCTCCTGTGAGTAACTTAACCCAGGGACTGGGGCCCAGTGTCCCGGCTGCTGTGAGTAACTTAACCCGGGGACTGGGCCGAGTGTCCCGGCTCCTGTGAGTAACTTAACCCGGGGACTGGGGCCCAGTGTCCCGGCTGCTGTGAGTAACTTAACCCGGGGACTGGGCCGAGTGTCCCGGCTCCTGTGAGTAACTTAACCCGGGGACTGGGGCCCAGTGTCCCGCCTGCTGTGAGTAACTTAACCCGGGGACTGGGGCCCAGTGTCCCGGCTCCAGTGAGTAACTTAACCCGGGGACTGGGGCCCAGTGTCCCGGCTCCTGTGAGTATCTTAACCCGGGGACTGGGGCCCAGTGTCCTGGCTCCTGTGAGTAACTTAACCCGGGGACTGGGGCCCAGTGTCCCGGCTCCTGTGAGTAACTTAACCCGGGGACTGGGGCCCAGTGTCTCGGCTGCTGTGAGTAACTTAACCCGGGGACTGGGGCCCAGTGTCCCGGCTCCTGTGAGTAACTTAACCCGGGGACTGGGGCCCAGTGTCCCGGCTCCTGTGAGTAACTTAACCCGGGGACTGGGGCCCAGTGTCCCGGCTCCTGTGAGTAACTTAACCCGGGGACTGGGGCCCAGTGTCCCGGCTCCTGTGAGTAACTTAACCCGGGGACTGGGGCCCAGTGTCCCGACTCCTGTGAGTAACTTAACCCGGGGACTGGGGCCTGGAATCCCGGCTCCTGTGAGTAACTTAACCCGGGGACTGGGGCCCAGTGTCCCGGCTCCTGTGAGTAACTTAACCCGGGGACTGGGGCCCAGTGTCCCGGCTCCTGTGAGTAACTTAACCCGGGGACAGGGGCCCAGTGTCCCGGCTCCTGTGAGTAACTTAACCCGGGGACTGGGCCGAGTGTCCCGGCTCCTGTGAGTAACTTAACCCGGGGACTGGGGCCCAGTGTCCCGGCTGCTGTGAGTAACTTAACCCGGGGACTGGGGCCAGTGTCCCGGCTCCTGTGAGTAACTTAACCCGGGGACTGGGGCCCAGTGTCCCGGCTCCTGTGAGTAACAACCCGGGGACTGGGGCCCAGTGTCCCGGCTCCTGTGAGTAACTTAACCCGGGGACTGGGGCCCAGTGTCCCGGCTGCTGTGAGTAACTTAACCCGGGGACTGGGGCCCAGTGTCCCGACTCCTGTGAGTAACTTAACCCGGGGACTGGGGCCGAGTGTCCCGGCTCCTGTGAGTAACTTAACCCGGGGACTGGGGCCAGTGTCCCGGCTCCTGTGAGTAACTTAACCCGGGGACTGGGGCCCAGTGTCCCGGCTGCTGTGAGTAACTTAACCCGGGGACTGGGGCCCAGTGTCCCGGCTCCTGTGAGTAACTTAACCCGGGGACTGGGGCCGAGTGTCCCGGCTTCTGTGAGTAACTTAACCCGGGGACTGGGGCCAGTGTCCCGGCTCCTGTGAGTAACTTAACCCGGGGACTGGGGCCGAGTGTCCCGGCTTCTGTGAGTAACTTAACCCGGGGACTGGGGCCAGTGTCCTGGCTGCTGTGAGTAACTTAACCCGGGGACTGGGGCCGAGTGTCCCGGCTTCTGTGAGTAACTTAACCCGGGGACTGGGGCCAGTGTCCCGGCTCCTGTGAGTAACTTAACCCGGGGACTGGGGCCCAGTGTCCCGGCTCCTGTGAGTAACTTAACCCGGGGACTGGGGCCTGGAATCCCGACTCCTGTGAGTAACTTAACCCGGGGACTGGGGCCCAGTGTCCCGGCTCCTGTGAGTAACTTAACCCGGGGACTGGGGCCCAGTGTCCTGGCTCCTGTGAGTAACTTAACCCGGGGACTGGGGCCCAGTGTCCCGGCTCCTGTGAGTAACTTAACCCGGGGACTGGGGCCCAGTGTCCCGGCTCCTGTGAGTAACTTAACCCAGGGACTGGGGCCCAGTGTCCCGGCTGCTGTGAGTAACTTAACCCGGGGACTGGGCCGAGTGTCCCGGCTCCTGTGAGTAACTTAACCCGGGGACTGGGGCCCAGTGTCCCGGCTGCTGTGAGTAACTTAACCCGGGGACTGGGCCGAGTGTCCCGGCTCCTGTGAGTAACTTAACCCGGGGACTGGGGCCCAGTGTCCCGGCTCCAGTGAGTAACTTAACCCGGGGACTGGGGCCCAGTGTCCCGCCTGCTGTGAGTAACTTAACCCGGGGACTGGGGCCCAGTGTCCCGGCTGCTGTGAGTAACTTAACCCGGGGACTGGGGCCCAGTGTCCCGGCTCCTGTGAGTAACTTAACCCGGGGACTGGGGCCGAGTGTCCCGGCTTCTGTGAGTAACTTAACCCGGGGACTGGGGCCAGTGTCCCGGCTCCTGTGAGTAACTTAACCCGGGGACTGGGGCCGAGTGTCCCGGCTTCTGTGAGTAACTTAACCCGGGGACTGGGGCCAGTGTCCCGGCTGCTGTGAGTAACTTAACCCGGGGACTGGGGCCGAGTGTCCCGGCTTCTGTGAGTAACTTAACCCGGGGACTGGGGCCAGTGTCCCGGCTCCTGTGAGTAACTTAACCCGGGGACTGGGGCCCAGTGTCCCGGCTCCTGTGAGTAACTTAACCCGGGGACTGGGGCCTGGAATCCCGACTCCTGTGAGTAACTTAACCCGGGGACTGGGGCCCAGTGTCCCGGCTCCTGTGAGTAACTTAACCCGGGGACTGGGGCCCAGTGTCCTGGCTCCTGTGAGTAACTTAACCCGGGGACTGGGGCCCAGTGTCCCGGCTCCTGTGAGTAACTTAACCCGGGGACTGGGGCCCAGTGTCCCGGCTCCTGTGAGTAACTTAACCCAGGGACTGGGGCCCAGTGTCCCGGCTGCTGTGAGTAACTTAACCCGGGGACTGGGCCGAGTGTCCCGGCTCCTGTGAGTAACTTAACCCGGGGACTGGGGCCCAGTGTCCCGGCTGCTGTGAGTAACTTAACCCGGGGACTGGGCCGAGTGTCCCGGCTCCTGTGAGTAACTTAACCCGGGGACTGGGGCCCAGTGTCCCGGCTCCAGTGAGTAACTTAACCCGGGGACTGGGGCCCAGTGTCCCGCCTGCTGTGAGTAACTTAACCCGGGGACTGGGGCCCAGTGTCCCGGCTCCAGTGAGTAACTTAACCCGGGGACTGGGGCCCAGTGTCCCGGCTCCTGTGAGTATCTTAACCCGGGGACTGGGGCCCAGTGTCCTGGCTCCTGTGAGTAACTTAACCCGGGGACTGGGGCCCAGTGTCCCGGCTCCTGTGAGTAACTTAACCCGGGGACTGGGGCCCAGTGTCTCGGCTGCTGTGAGTAACTTAACCCGGGGACTGGGGCCCAGTGTCCCGGCTCCTGTGAGTAACTTAACCCGGGGACTGGGGCCCAGTGTCCCGGCTCCTGTGAGTAACTTAACCCGGGGACTGGGGCCCAGTGTCCCGGCTCCTGTGAGTAACTTAACCCGGGGACTGGGGCCCAGTGTCCCGGCTCCTGTGAGTAACTTAACCCGGGGACTGGGGCCCAGTGTCCCGGCTCCTGTGAGTAACTTAACCCGGGGACTGGGGCCCAGTGTCCCGACTCCTGTGAGTAACTTAACCCGGGGACTGGGGCCCAGTGTCCCGGCTCCTGTGAGTAACTTAACCCGGGGACTGGGGCCCAGTGTCCCGGCTCCTGTGAGTAACTTAACCCGGGGACTGGGGCCAGTGTCCCGGCTCCTGTGAGTAACTTAACCCGGGGACTGGGGCCCAGTGTCCCGGCTCCTGTGAGTAACTTAACCCGGGGACTGGGGCCCAGTGTCCCGGCTGCTGTGAGTAACTTAACCCGGGGACTGGGGCCCAGTGTCCCGGCTGCTGTGAGTAACTTAACCAGGAGACTGGGGCCCAGTGTCCCGGCTCCTGTGAGTAACTTAACCCGGGGACTGGGGCCAGTGTCCCGGCTCCTGTGAGTAACTTAACCCGGGGACTGGGGCCAGTGTCCCGGCTCCTGTGAGTAACTTAACCCGGGGACTGGGGCCCAGTGTCCCGGCTGCTGTGAGTAACTTAACCCGGGGACTGGGGCCCAGTGTCCCGGCTCCTGTGAGTAACTTAACCCGGGGACTGGGGCCAGTGTCCCGGCTCCTGTGAGTAACTTAACCCGGGGACTGGGGCCAGTGTCTCGGCTCCTGTGAGTAACTTAACCCGGGGACTGGGGCCCTGTGTCCCGGCTCCTGTGAGTAACTTAACCCGGGGACTGGGCCGAGTGTCCCGGCTCCTGTGAGTAACTTAACCCGGGGACTGGGGCCCAGTGTCCCGGCTCCTGTGAGTAACTTAACCCGGGGACTGGGGCCAGTGTCCCGGCTCCTGTGAGTAACTTAACCCGGGGACTGGGGCCCAGTGTCCCGGCTCCTGTGAGTAACTTAACCCGGGGACTGGGGCCCAGTGTCCCGGCTCCTGTGAGTAACTTAACCCGGGGACTGGGGCCCAGTGTCCCGGCTCCTGTGAGTAACTTAACCCGGGGACTGGGCCCAGTGTCCCGGCTCCTGTGAGTAACTTAACCCGGGGACTGGGGCCAGTGTCCCGGCTCCTGTGAGTAACAACCTGGGGACAGGGGCCCAGTGTCCCGGCTCCTGTGAGTAACTTAACCCGGGGACTGGGGCCCAGTGTCCCGGCTCCTGTGAGTAACTTAACCTGGGGACTGGGGCCCAGTGTCCCGACTCCTGTGAGTAACTTAACCCGGGGACTGGGGCCCAGTGTCCCGGCTCCTGTGAGTAACTTAACCCGGGGACTGTGGCCTGGGTTCCCGGCTCTTAGGAATATAGAAAGTCCGAGAGATCTGGGCGTGCAGGTCCACAGATCTGTGAAGGTGGCAACACAAGTGGACAAGGTAGTCAAGAAAGCAGACGGAATGCTCGCCTTCACTGGACGGGGCATCGAGTATAAAAACTGACAAGTCAGGCTGCAGTTGTCTAGAACCTCGGTAAGGCCGCACTTGGAATATTGCGCACAATTCTGGTCGCCACACTACCAGAAGGTTGTGGAGGCTTTGGAGAGGGTGCAGAGGAGGTTTACCAGGATGGTGCCTGGTCTGGAGGGTGTTAGCTGTGCGGAGAGGCTGAATAGACTTGGACTGTTTCCATTAGAAAGGAGGTTGAGGGGCGACCTGATAGAAGTCTACAAGATTATGAGTGGCATGGATAGAGTGGATGGGCAGGCACTCTTTCCCAGGGTGGAGGGGTCAGTCACCGGGGGGCATAGGTTTAAGGTCCGTGGGGCAAAGTTTAGAGGAGATGTGCGAGGCAGGTTTTTTACACAGAGGGTGGTGAGTGTCTGGAACGCGTTGCCAGGGGAGGTTGTGGAAGCAGATACATTAACGGCGTTCAAAAAGGCATCTTGACAAACACATGGATAGGACGGGTATAGAGGGATACAGCACGAGGAAGTGCTGAGGGTTTGGGCCAAGGGTGGTATCATGACCGGAGAGGCTTGGAGGGCCGAAGGGCCTGTTCCTGTGCTGTACTGTTCTTTGTTCCTGTGAGTATCTTAACCCGGGGACTGGGGCCCAGATCATGCTCCGCATTGGGTGGATATGGTATTGGAGAAGGGAGTAGTACAGAGGTCGGGCTGGAAAGTCGATGTGGGACTGTTGGGGGACCGAGGGTTCTGTGACAAAATTGAGAAAGTAATCGAGGAATATGTACGTTTTAACTGCACGGGTGAGGTGTCGAAGGTGGTTGTCTGGGAGGCTCTAAAGGCGGTGGTGAGGGGTGAGGTGATCTCGTTTAAGGCTAGTCTAGACAAAGAGGAGAGGTTGGAGCATCAGAGGGTAATAGATGAGATGCTGGAGGTGGACGGGAGGTATGCAGAAGATGGGGACCCAGCAAAGCTGGAAAAGAGGAAGGAACTCCAAGTGAGCTTTGACCGACTCTCTACCAGGAAGGCGGTACGCCAAGTGAGCAAGGGGTGCAGTTTACGAGCATGGAGAGAAGGCGGGTCAGCTTCGGAAGTAGGCGGCGGCGGCAAGGGAAATTGTTCCGGTGCGGGACAGGGCAGGGAAGTTGATGGTAGCTCCAGATCAGACTAACAAGGTCTTTATGGAATTCTATGAGAGGTTGTACAGGTCAGAGCCACCTGGGGGAGACCGGGTGATGCAGGAATCTCTAGATGGGCTGGAGTACCCGAGGTTAGGGGAGGGGGACGGGATTACATTAGGGGGGCGATAGTGCAACAGGAGATAAAAGATGCGATTGAGAGGATGCAGTCGGGGAAGGTGGCAGGGCCGGATGGGTTTCCAGTGGAATATTATAAGAAATTCAAGGATAAGCTGACACCCCTGATGGTGGGGATGTTTGAAGAGGCGATAGGGAAGGGGGTGTTACCACAAACTTTGGGGCAGGCATCGATTTCCCTGTTACTTAAAAACGATAAAGATCCAATGGAGTGTGGGTCGTATCGGCCCATATCACTTCTGAATGTGGACGCAAAAGTATTGGCGAAGGTACTGGCGGGTAGTCTGGAGGAGTGCCTCCCCAAGGTGATAGGTGAAGATCAGATGGGGTATGTGGGAGGGAGGCAGCTCTTTTCAAACATTAGGAGGGTATTGAACGTGGTTATGGCACCAGCGCAGGGGAAGGAAACGGAGGTGGTTGTGGCATTGGACGCTGAGAAGGCATTTGACCGGGTAGAATGGGGGTACTTGATGGCAGTTTTGGAGTGGTTTGGGATTGCACCAAGATTTGTGAACGGGTAGAACTACTATATAAGGAGCCGAGGGCCAGTCTCCTCACAAATAACATCAGCTCAGAATACTTTCCTCTCCACCGTGGGACTAGGCAGGGATGTCCCTATGTCCCCCCCCTGCTGTTTGCACTCGCGATTGAGCTGTTGGCCATCGCATTAAGAAGTTCGGGGGTATGGAAAGGGATAGAGCATAGGGTGTCCTTATATGCCGATGACTTGCTGTTATACGTGTCGGAACCGAGTGTGTCGACAGGGGGAATATTGGAGCTCCTTCGAGTGTTTGGGTCTTTCTCGGGGTACAAACGAAATCTAGACAAGAGTGAGTATTTTGTGGTGTCTCGGCCGGGGGAGCTGCCATTCCGTAGGGCAGGGACTCGCTTTCAGTACCTGGGGGTGCAGGTTGCCTGGGAGTTTGGGGGCGGCTCCGCAGGTACAACATCTCTAGTTTGGTGGGGAGAGTGAAAGCTGATCTGGCAAGGTGGGATGGTCTCCCTCTGTCACTGGCGGGTCGGGCATTCATAGAATTTACAGTGCAGAAGGCGGCCATTCGGCCCATCGAGTCTACACCGGCTCTTGGAAAGAGCGCCCTACCCAAGGTCCACACCTCCACCCTATCCCCATAACCCAGTAACCCCACCCAACACTAAGGGCAATTTTGGACACTAAGGGCAATTTATCACGGCCAACCCACCTAACGTGCACATCTTTGGACTGTGGGAGGAAACCGGAGCACCCGGAGGAAACCCACGCAGACACGGGGAGGATGTGCAGACTCCGCACAGACAGTGACCCAAGCCGGGAATCGAACCTGGGACCCTGGAGCTGTGAAGCAATTGTGCCATTCACAATGCTGCCGTGCTACGTTACAGGTGGCTAAAATGAATGTGTTGCTGCGATTTCTGTTTATTTTCCAATGCCTGCCGGTTTTCCTGCCAGAGGCATTATTTAGAGAGATTGAAGGAATGATTACCTCGTTCATATGGGGAGGGAAGGTGGCCTGAGTTGGAAAGGTAGGGGAAGGCAGGCAGGGGGTTTGGGTCTTCCGAACTTGATATATTATTACTGGGCGGCGAATTTGGAGACGGTGCGGAGCTGGGTCAGAGGGGTTGATTCCCAGTGGGTCAGAATGGAGGAGAGTTTGTGGCGGGGGTCGGGATTGAAGGCGCTAGCAACAGCGCCGCTCCCGATAGCCCCGAGGAAATACTCAGGGAGTCCGGTAATAATAGCTTCATTCAGAATTTGGAGGCAGTTTCGCCAACACTCGGCAGGGTCAAGGGAAATGCCAATTCGGGGGAACCACAGATTTGAGCCAGGAAAGTGGGATGGAAATTTTCGGAAATGGGACGAGAACGGGATTAAAGATTTGTTTCTTGGGGGTCAGTTTGAAGGAGCTGGGAGCGAAGTATGGGCTGGAGCAGGGGGAAATATTTAGATACATGGAGGCTCGAGACTTTGCCAGGAAGGAGATACAGAACCTCCCGGTGGAGCCGGCCTCCACCTTGCTGGAGGAGGTGCTGACGACAGGGGGACTGGAGAAGGGGGTAGTGTCAGCGGTTTACGGAGCTATTTTGGAAGAGGAGAAGGCACCGCTGGAAGGGATCAAAGCAAAGTGGGAGGAAGAGTTTGGAGAGGGCATGGAGGAGGGGTTCTGGTGTGAGGTGCTCCGGAGAGTGAATGCCTCCACCTCTTGTGCGAGGTTGGGCCTGATACAGCTGAAGGTGGTATACAGAGCACACCTCACGAGGGCAAGGATGAGCCGATTCTTTGAAGGAGTAGAAGATGTGTGTGAATGTTGCGGGGGGGGGGGGGGGGGGGCAGCTAATCACGTTCATATGTTTTGGTCCTGTCCAAAGCTAGACGATTACTGAAAGGAGGTTTTTAGGGTAATTTTTAAAGTGGTGCACGTGAAACTGGACCCGGGCCCCTGGGAGGCCATATTCGGGGTGTCGGACCAGCCAGGGTTGGAAACGGGCGCGGAGGCAGATATCATAGCCTTCGCCTCGTTGATCGCCCGAAGGTGGATCCTGTTGGGATGGAGATCAACCTCTCCACCCCGTGCCCTGGCGTGGCGGGGGGATCTGCTGGAATTCGTAACGCCTGAGAAGGTCAAATTTGAACTGAGGGGAAGGATGGAGGGGTTCTACAATTCATGGGCGTTATTCATTATGCACTTTTGAGAATTGGATCACATCGAACATTCGGGGAGGTGATGGGGACTGTATGTGTTAATGGTGACTATGGATGATTTGTGATTCCTCTTTGTCATTAGTTTGTGTGAACATGCGGGCCAATGTTTGGGGGTTTGGTGGGAGGAAGGGATCGTTGTTATTGATATGGGGATTGACATTCGTTACTGATTATTGTTTATTGTTGGGTGTAAATTTGGGCGAAAATGTGAAAAAAGAGAATAAATATTTTTGGAAAAACGTAACCTGGCTGCGATGCTGTACCTGCGGCTGCGATGGTGTACCTGCGGCTGCGATGGCGTACCTGCGGCTGCGATGGTGTACCTGCGGCTGCGATGGTGTACCTGCGGCTGCGATGGTGTACCTGCGGCTGCGATGGTGTACCTGCGGCTGCGATGGTGTACCTGCGGCTGCGATGGTGTACCTGCGGCTGCGATGGTGTACCTGCGGCTGCGATGGTGTACCTGCGGCTGCGATGGTGTACCTGCGGCTGCGATGGTGTACCTGCGGCTGCGATGGTGTACCTGCGGCTGCGATGGTGTACCTGCGGCTGCGATGGTGTACCTGCGGCTGCGATGGTGTACCTGCGGCTGCGATGGTGTTGCGATGGCGTACCTGTGGCTGCGATGGCGTACCTGCGGCTGCGATGGTGTTGCGATGGCGTACCTGCGGCTGCGATGGCGTGCCTGCGGCTGCGATGGCGTGCCTGTGGCTGCGATCGTGTACCTGCGGCTGCGATGGTGTACCTGCGGCTGCGATGGTGTACCTGCGGCTGCGATGGTGTACCTGCGGCTGCGATGGTGTACCTGCGGCTGCGATGGTGTACCTGCGGCTGCGATGGTGTACCTGCGGCTGCGATGGAGTACCTGCGGCTGCGATGGTGTACCTGCGGCTGCGATGGCGTACCTGCGGCTGCGATGGCGTACCTGCGGCTGCGATGGCGTACCTGCGGCTGCGATGGCGTACCTGCGGCTGCGATGGCGTACCTGCGGCTGCGATGGCGTACCTGCGGCTGCGATGGCGTACCTGCGGCTGCGATGGCGTACCTGCGGCTGCGATGGCGTACCTGCGGCTGCGATGGCGTACCTGCGGCTGCGATGGTGTACCTGCGGCTGCGATGGTGTACCTGTGGCTGCGATGGTGTTGCGATGGCGTACCTGCGGCTGTGATGGCGTACCTGCGGCTGTGATGGCGTACCTGCGGCTGCGATGGCGTACCTGCGGCTGCGATGGCGTACCTGCGGCTGCGATGGCGTACCTGCGGCTGCGATGGCGTACCTGCGGCTGCGATGGCGTACCTGCGGCTGCGATGGCGTACCTGCGGCTGCGATGGCGTACCTGCGGCTGCGATGGCGTACCTGCGGCTGCGATGGCGTACCTGCGGCTGCGATGGCGTACCTGCGGCTGCGATGGCGTACCTGCGGCTGCGATGGCGTACCTGCGGCTGCGATGGTGTTGCGATGGTGTACCTGCGGCTGCGATGGCGTACCTGCGGCTGCGATGGTGTTGCGATGGCGTACCTGTGGCTGCGATGGCGTACCTGTGGCTGCGATGGCGTACCTGCGGCTGCGATGCTGTACCTGCGGCTGCGATGCTGTACCTGCGGCTGCGATGCTGTACCTGCGGCTGCGATGCTGTACCTGCGGCTGCGATGCTGTACCTGCGGCTGCGATGCTGTACCTGCGGCTGCGATGCTGTACCTGCGGCTGCGATGCTGTACCTGCGGCTGCGATGGTGTACCTGCGGCTGCGATGGAGTACCTGCGGCTGCGATGGAGTACCTGCGGCTGCGATGGAGTACCTGCGGCTGCGATGGAGTACCTGCGGCTGCGATGGAGTACCTGCGGCTGCGATGGAGTACCTGCGGCTGCGATGGAGTACCTGCGGCTGCGATGGAGTACCTGCGGCTGCGATGGAGTACCTGCGGCTGCGATGGAGTACCTGCGGCTGCGATGGAGTACCTGCGGCTGCGATGGTGTACCTGCGGCTGCGATGGTGTACCTGCGGCTGCGATGGTGTACCTGCGGCTGCGATGGTGTACCTGCGGCTGCGATGGTGTACCTGCGGCTGCGATGGTGTACCTGCGGCTGCGATGGTGTACCTGCGGCTGCGATGGTGTACCTGCGGCTGCGATGGTGTACCTGCGGCGGTGTACCTGCGGCTGCCATGGTGTGCCTGCGGCTGCCATGGTGTGCCTGCGGCTGCCATGGTGTGCCTGCGGCTGCCATGGCGTGCCTGCGGCTGCCATGGCGTACCTGCGGCGGCCATGGCGTACCTGCGGCGGCCATGGCGTACCTGCGGCTGCCATGGCGTACCTGCGGCGGCCATGGCGTACCTGCGGCGGCCATGGCGTACCTGCGGCGGCCATGGCGTACCTGCGGCGGCCATGGCGTACCTGCGGCGGCCATGGCGTACCTGCGGCGGCCATGGCGTACCTGCGGCGGCCATGGCGTGCCTGCGGCGGCCATGGCGTGCCTGCGGCTGCCATGGCGTGCCTGCGGCTGCCATGGCGTACCTGCGGCGGCCATGGCGTACCTGCGGCGGCCATGGCGTACCTGCGGCGGCCATGGCGTACCTGCGGCGGCCACGGGGTACCTGCGGCTGCCACGGCGTACCTGCGGCTGCCACGGCGTACCTGCGGCTGCCACGGCGTACCTGCGGCGGCCACGGCGTACCTGCGGCGGCCACGGCGTACCTGCGGCGGCCACGGGGTACCTGTGTCCCCGGTGCTGGCCCCGGCGGCTCCGCCCCTGTATGTTACACACGTGTTCTACCCCGTGTGACGGTCAGACACCGTGAATATTTGCAGTACACTGTTTACAGGGTGTGGATGCCGTGTGCAATGTATATGGGGACATATCCAGTGTACTGAGAGGTACATGCCTGACCATATCCATCAAATCGAGTCTAACACGCCTCCGGCGTATACTCAGTTACCGTGATAATGTTCACATACAACTATAGCCGGTCATATACTGGAATTCGGTACAGCATGTTGAACATGTGCAGTGTATTCTGAGTGTAGCGCATATACAAGGAATATTTAGTGCATACATTGATTGCAGTGTGTACACAGGGATAGTGTGCAATGTAGATGATGTGGGGACGATGGTGAAAATGTGCACCATGCTGAGTGTCCAATGTTTACAGCAGCTGGCACTGTTAATATCAGAGAACCTTCCCAAGGAGGTTCACCCAGCCACATTTGAACCTGTGCCCCTTGTAATTGCCATTTCCGCCCTGAGAAAAAGCCTCCAACTCTTCACCCTATCTATACCCCTCATAATTTTATAAACTTCTATCAGG
Organism: Scyliorhinus torazame; assembly: GCF_047496885.1. Classification (NCBI taxonomy): domain Eukaryota; kingdom Metazoa; phylum Chordata; class Chondrichthyes; order Carcharhiniformes; family Scyliorhinidae; genus Scyliorhinus; species Scyliorhinus torazame. The sequence goes on from NC_092737.1 coordinate 34,672,379, forward strand.
TCGCCTCTCCTCCTCCGTCTCTCTCGGGAGAACAATCCCAGTTTATTCAATCTCTCCTCATCAGGCGCCACGGTAGTGCAGTGGTTAGCACTGTTGCTTCACAGCGGCAGGGTCCCGGGTTCGATTCCCGGCTTGGGTCACTGCCTGTGCGGAGTCTGCACGTTCCCCCCCGTGTCTGCGTGGGTTTCCTCCGGGAGCTCCGGTTTCCTCCCACAAGTCCCGAAAGACGTGCTGTTAGGTGAATTGGACATTCTGAATTCTCCCTCTGTGTACCCGAACAGGAGCTGGAATGTGGCAACTCGGGGATTTTCACAGTAACTTCATTGCAGTGTTAATGTAAGCCTACTTGTGACAATAAAGGTTATTGCTATTTTTGTCAACTAAATTAGTGAGACATGACCTCCCTCATACAAAACCATGCTGTCTGTCGCTAATAAGACCATTCACCTCCAAATGTGCATGGATCTTATCTCAGAAGCTTTTCCAACCATTTCACAATCACTGATGTCAAGCTCACCGGCCTATAATTACCCGGATTATCCTTGCAACCCGTCTTAAATTTAAAAGAATAATAATTTATTGATAAATTTAGAGTACCCAATTACTTTTTTTTTCCAATTAAGGGGCAATGTAGCGTGGCCAATCCACCTCCCCTGCACATCTTTGGGCTGTGGGGGTGAAACCCACGCAGATACGGGGAGAATGTGCAAACTCCACACGGACAGTGACCCAGGGCCGGGATTCGAACCCGGGTCCTCAGTGCCCGTAGGCTGCAGTGCTAACCACTGTGCCATGTGCCACTCCATACCCTTAAATAACGGGACAACGTTGGCTATCTCATGGTGTCTAAAATTTCCACCCTGTGATTGATTGATTTGATTTTATTGTCACATGTACGAAAGTACAGTGAAAAGTATGTTTCTGCAGCCGAGGGAACGTACACAGTACGTACATAGTAGACAAAAGAATTATCAACAGAGTACATTGACAAATGGTACATGAACAAATAGTGATTGGTTACAGTGCGGAACAAGGCCAAACAAGAGCAGCATAGGGGTTCGTGAATAGTGTTCTTACAGGGAATAGATCAGTCCGAGGGGGAGTCGTTGAGGAGTCTGGTAGCTGTGGGGAAGAAGCTGTTCCTATGTCTGGATGTGCGGGTCTTCAGACTTCTGTACCTTCTGCCTGATGGACGGGTCTGGAAGAAGGCAAAGCCTGGGTGGGAAGGGTCTCTGATAATGCTGTCTGCCTTCCCGAGGCAGCGGGCGGTGTAGACCGAATCAATGGGAGGATGGCAAGCTTGTGTGCACTCAATCTGCATGAACAGTGATGTGTGGAGAGGGTGCATTGAGCCCGGGCAGAGCACTGGCCCAGGCACTGGCAATTCGACCCGTATGGCTGCGAGTTGGGATTATCCCCATAGCTTAACGTACATGCAGGCCAACAGTTCACCTTGAGAGGGATGCAGAGCTTGTGTTCCGACTCCTGGCATTGATGTGACTGGGATTACGGGTGGAGAGTGTGAGAATGCAAAAATTGCACATGCACTTAGATTGAAGCAAGGTGCTCGGGGTTTAGTCACACTGGACAGGTACGTGAACTTGGGCAGCGAGATGGCTGTGTGCGGAAGTCCCGTGGAGAAGTTTTCCCAGGCGCAGGTGAACAGAGCCATGATGTCATCTGGATATGTCAGAGTGACGTGTGAGCAGGTTGTAACCAGCAGTGTATGTTGGAGAGGGAGGGTGTGAGAGAGCGTGACAGTCAGGTATGTGTGTGTTAGTAAGCTGGACAGTCGGAGTAAAACAGACAGCAGAGAGGGATTGACAGACACACTGAGTGATAGGCAGAGTATTGGAGGGATGGCACAGCGAAGGAGAGAGAGAGAGAGTATGTGAGCGAGAGATTCCAGAAGTAATAGAGAGACCGATTGAGTCAGGAAGTAATAGAGAGTGAGTCGGAGTAATAAAGAGAGAGTGAGTCAGGAAGTAATAGAGAGAGTGAGTCAGGAAGTAATAGAGAGAGTGAGTCAGGAAGTAATAGAGAGAGAGTCAGGAAGTAATAGAGAGGGAGTCAGGAAGTAATAGAGAGGGAGACTGGTAGTAATAGAGAGAGAGTGAGTCAGGAAGTAATAGAGAGAGAGTGAGTCGGAGTAATAGAGAGAGAGTGAGTCAGGAAGTAATAGAGAGTGAGTCAGGAAGTAATAGAGAGAGAGAGTGAGTCAGGAAGTAGTAGAGAGAGAGAGAGTCAGGAAGTAATAGAGAGAGTCAGGGAGTAATGGAAAGAGAGTGAGTCGGAGTAATAGAGAGAGAGAGTGTGAGTCAGGAAGTAATAGAGAGAGAGAGTCAGGAAGTAATAGAGAGTGAGTCGGAGTAATAGAGAGAGTGAGTCTGGTAGTAATAGAGAGAGTGAGTCTGGTAGTAATAGAGAGAGTGAGTGAGTCAGGAAGTAATAGAGAGAGAGTGAGTCAGGAAGTAATGGAAAGAGAGTGAGAGGGAGTAATAGAGAGAGTGAGTCAGGAAGTAATGGAAAGAGAGTGAGTCAGGGAGTAATAGAGAGTGAGTGAGTCAGGAAGTAATAGAGAGTGAGTCGGAGTAATAGAGAGTGAGTCGGAGTAATAGAGAGTGAGTCAGGAAGTAATAGAGAGAGTGAGTCAGGGAGTAATAGAGAGAGAGAGAGAGTCAGGGAGTAATAGAGAGAGAGAGAGTCAGGAAGTAATAGCAAGAGAGAGAGTCGGAGTAATAGAGAGAGTGAGTCAGGGAGTAATAGAGAGAGAGTGAGTCAGGAAGTAATGGAGAGAGTGAGTCGGGAAGTAATAGAGAGAGTGAGTCAGGAAGTAATAGAGAGAGAGTGAGTCAGGAAGTAATAGAGAGAGAGTGAGTCAGGGAGTAATAGAGAGTGAGTCAGGAAGTAATAGAGAGAGTGAGTCAGGAAGTAATAGAGAGAGTTGAGTCTGGTAGTAATAGAGAGAGAGATAGTCAGGAAGTAATAGAGAGAGTGAGTCACGAAGTAATAGAGAGTGAGTCGGAGTAATAGAGAGTGAGTCAGGAAGTAATAGAGAGAGTGAGTCAGGGAGTAATAGAGAGAGAGAGAGAGTCAGGGAGTAATAGAGAGAGAGAGAGTCAGGAAGTAATAGCAAGAGAGAGAGTCGGAGTAATAGCGAGAGTGAGTCAGGGAGTAATAGAGAGAGAGTGAGTCAGGAAGTAATGGAGAGAGTGAGTCAGGAAGTAATGGAGAGAGTGAGTCAGGAAGTAATAGAGAGAGTGAGTCGGGAAGTAATAGAGAGAGTGAGTCAGGAAGTAATAGAGAGAGAGTGAGTCAGGAAGTAATAGAGAGAGAGTGAGTCAGGGAGTAATAGAGAGTGAGTCAGGAAGTAATAGAGAGAGTGAGTCAGGAAGTAATAGAGAGAGTGCGTCAGGAAGTAATAGAGAGAGTGAGTCAGGAAGTAATAGAGAGAGTTGAGTCAGGTAGTAATAGAGAGAGAGATAGTCAGGAAGTAATAGAGAGAGTGAGTCAGGAAGTAATAGAGAGAGTGAGTCAGGAAGTAATAGAGAGAGTGAGTCAGGAAGTAATAGAGAGAGTGAGCCAGGAAGTAATAGAGAGAGTGAGTCAGGAAGTAATAGAGAGAGTGTGTGAGTCAGGGAGTAATAGAGAGAGAGAGTGAGCCAGGAAGTAATAGAGAGAGAGAGCGAGTCAGGAAGTGTCCCCTGCCCCCCTCTCTCTTTCTCCCCCCTCTCTACCCACCCTCTCTCACTACCCATCCCCCCCCCTGCTCAACCCACCCCTCTCTCCCTCCCCTGCTTCCCCTCTCTCTCTATCTCTCTCCCCTGCTCCCCCCTCACACTCCCCTGCTCCCCCCTCTCTATCTCTCTCTCCCCTGCCCCCTCCTCTCTCCCCTGCTCCCCCCTCTCTATCTCTCTGTCCCCTGCCCCCCTCCTCTCTCTCCCCTGCTCCCTCTCTCTCCCCTGCTTCCCCCCTCTCTATCTCTCTCTCCCCTGCCCCCCTCCTCTCTCCCCTGCTCCCCCCTCTCTATCTCTCTCTGTCCCCTGCCCCCCTCCTCTCTCTCTCTCCCCTGCTCCCTCTCTCTCCCCTGCTCCCCCCTCTCTATCTCTCTCTCCCCTGCTCCCCCCTCTCTATCTCTCTCTCTCCCCTGCCCCCCTCCTCTCTTTCTCCCCTGCTCTATCTCTTCTCTCTCCCCTGCTCCCCCCCTCTCTCTCTATCTCTCTCTCCCCTGCCCCCCCTGCTCTCTCTCTCCCCTGCTTACCTCCCCTACTCCCTCTCTCCCCTGCTTCCCCCCCCCCCCCCCCCCCCGCCCTTTGCCCTTTCAGTTTCAGAGTTAAAACGCTATTAATTGTTGCTGTGTGGCACTCTGGGGCGTAGGTTCCAGGCAGGTTGTAGTATGTATGTGTGTGAAAGTCTGCATGTGGGTAAATATCTGGCACAGACTCCTCGCGTCCTCATCAGCCGGCAGATAAATACCAGCCAGGGTGGAGGTGGGGCGATCATGTAGCCGGTCTGATTAGTGAGTTCGCGGATCACACCAAGGTTGGTCGAGTGGCAGAGGACTGTCAGAGGATACAGCAGGACATAGATAGGTTGGAGACTTGGGCAGAGAAATGGCAAATGGAGTTTAATCCGGACAAATGTGAGGTAATGCACTTTGGCAGGTCTAACATAGAGGGGAAAATACAGGAAATGGCAAAGCTACTTGTGACAATAAAGATTATTATTAATAGGAAGCGAACAGTCTGCATTTGAGCTTTGGTTCAGTGTCGTATTAACCTTTATTATTGTCACAAGTAGGCTTACATTAACACTGCGATGAAGTTGCTGTGAAAAGCCCCTAGTCGCCACATTCCGGGGCCTGTTTGGGTACACAGAGAGAGAATTCAGAATGTCCAATTCACCGAACAGCACGTCTTTGGACTGGGGGAGGAAACCGGAGCACCCGGAGGTGTCTTGCCTTCTACAGCACCATCCAGGGCCTTAAGTTGTCGCAGCCAATGACAGACTTTCCGAGGCTGAGGGGGCCGGAGGGGACCACGGTTCAGCTGAGAGACAGCAACTGCTCCCACTCCCGGCCCTCTTACCCCCAGCGCAGGGCAGCAGCCCCTCAGCCCTGAGCCGGGTGTGCCAGCCAAGACTCGGACCATCACTCCTGTCCGCCAGAAAGCCACGTCTCTGCTTCGGGGTGGGGGCGAGGGATATTGGCCACGGAGAGCTCTCGGAGAAGGGCCAGCGAAGGCTCCAGGGGCAGAATAGCCCCCCTTTGGAGCTGTAAAAGGACGCGTTTTGAGCAACGAATCCCAGTGCCCCGATGTGCAAAGGGGGCTCTGTGGGTTATAAAATGTGGTTGCGGGGAGGGAGATATTCCGGACACTTGTGTTGGTCATGGGCCGAGCTGGGACGCAAAATGGCAGATGGAGTTTATCCCTGATAAGTGCGAGGTGATTCATTTTGGTTGAAAACATTTGAATGCGGATTACAGGGTCAGCGGCCGGGTTCTGAGGAATGTGGAGGAACAGAGAGATCTTGGGGTTCATGTCCACAGATCTCTGAAGGTTACCACTCAAGTGGATAGAGCCGTGAAGAAGGCTTGTAGTGTGTTAGCGTTTATTAACAGGGGGCTTGAGTTTAAGAGCCGCGGGGTTATGCTGCAACTGTACATGACCCTGGTGAGACCACATTTGGAGTATTGTGTGCAGTTCTGGTCACCTCATTATAGGAAGGATGTGGAAGCATTGGAAAGGGTGCAAAGGAGATTTACCAGGATGCTGCCTGGATTGGAGGATAGGTCTTATGAGGAAAGGTTGAGGGAGCGAGGGCTTTTCTCATTGGAGCGGAGGAGGATGAGAGGCGACTTAATAGAGGTTTATAATAATGAGAGGGATAGATAGAGTGGACGTTCAGAGACTATTTCCTCGGGTGGATGTAGCTGTTACAAGGGGGCATAACTATAAGATTCAGGATGGGAGATATAGGAGGGATGTCCGAGGTAGGTTCTTTACTCAGAGAGTGGTTAGGGTGTGGAATGGACTGCCTGCTGTGATAGTGGAGTCGGACACTTTAGGAACTTTCAAGCGGTTATTGGATAGGCACATGGGGCACACCAGAATGACAGGGAGTGGGATAGCTTGATCTTGGTTTCGGACAAAGCTCGGCACAACATCGAGGGCCGAAGGGCCTGTTCTGTGCTGGGCGGTTCTATGTTCTATGGCATCTGTTGTTTTCCTTCTGTGGACTGATCACATGGCAGATGCAGTATAATTTGGATAAGTGTGAGGTTATTCGCTTTGGAAGCAAAAGCAGGAAGGCAGATTACTACCTGAATGGTTGTAAATTGGGAGAGGGGAGTGTGCAGCGGGACCTGGGTGTCCTTGTGCACCATTCGCTGAAGGTAAGCATGCAGGTGCAGCAGGTGGTAAAGAAGGATAATGGTATGTTGGCCTTCATAGCGAGAGGTTTCGAGTATCGAAGCAGGGATGTGTTGCTGCAATTGTACAGGGCCTTGGTGAGGCCACACCTGGAGTATTGTGGGCAGTTTTGGTCTCCTTCTCTGAGGAAGGATGTTCTTGCTCTCGAGGGAGTGCAGCGAAGGTTTACCAGACTGATTCCAGGGATGGCGGGACTGTCATATGAGGAGAGATTGACTACGTTGGGATTGTTCTCACTGGAGTTCAGAAGAATGAGGGGGGATCTCATAGAGATTATAAAATTCTAACCGGACTGGACAGGGTCGATGCAGGAAGGATGTTGCCGATGGTGGGGGGGGACTGGACAGGGTAGATGCAGGAAGGATGTTTCCGATGGTGGGGGGGACTGGACAGGGTAGATGCAGGAAGGATGTTCCCGATGGTGGGGGGGACTGGACAGGGTAGATGCAGGAAGGATGTTCCCTGTGGTGGGGGGGACTGGACAGGGTAGATGCAGGAAGGATGTTCCCGATGGTGGGGGGGACTGGACAGGGTCGATTCAGGAAGGATGTTCCCGATGGTGGGGGGTGTCCAGAACCAGGGGTCACAGCCTGAGGATTCAGGGTAAACCATTTCGGACAGAGAAAGGAGACAATTCTTCACACAAAGAGAGGTGAGCCTGTGGAATTCATTACCACAGGAAGTAGTTGATGCTAAAACATTGAATATATTCCACAGGAGGCCTATGTGAAGATGAGGTGTGAAGTTTCAGTTGGGGGCGATTGATAGTTACAAGGTAGCGAGGAAGGATCTAAAGAGAGAGCTAAGACGAGCAAGGAGGGGACATGAGAAGTATTTGGCAGGTAGGATCAAGGAAAACCCAAAAGCTTTCTATCGGTATGTCAGGAATAAAAGAATGACTAGGGTAAGAGTAGGGCCAGTCAAGGACAGGGATGGGAAGTTGTGAGTGGAGTCTGAAGAGATAGGCGAGATACTAAATGAATATTTTTCGTCAGTATTCACTCAGGAAAAAGATAATGTTGTGGAGGAGAATGCTGAGACCCAGGCTATTAGAATAGATGGCATTGAGGTACGTAGGGAAGAGGTGTTGGCAATTCTGGACAGGCTGAAAATAGATAAGTCCCCGGGGCCTGATGGGATTTATCCTAGGATTCTCTGGGAGGCCAGGGAAGAGATTGCTGGGCCTTTGGCTTTGATTTTTATGTCATCATTGGCTACAGGAATAGTGCCAGAGGACTGGAGGATAGCAAATGTGGTCCCTTTGTTCAAGAAGGGGGGTAGAGACAACCCCGGCAACTATAGACCGGTGAGCCTCATGTCTGTTGTGGGTAAAGTCTTGGAGGGGATTATAAGAGACAAGATTTATAATCATCTAGATAGGAATAATATGATCAGGGATAGTCAGCATGGCTTTGTGAAGGGTAGGTCATGCCTCACAAACCTTATCGAGTTCTTTGAGAAGGTGACTGAACAGGTAGACGAGGGTAGAGCAGTTGATGTGGTGTATATGGATTTCAGTAAAGCGTTTGATAAGGTTCCCCACGGTAGGCTATTGCAGAAAATACAGAGGCTGGGGATTGAGGGTGATTTAGAGATATGGATCAGAAATTGGCGAGCTGAAAGAAGACAGAGGGTGGTGGTTGATGGGAAATGTTCAGAATGGAGTTCAGTTCCAAGTGGCGTACCACAAGGATCTGTTCTGGGGCCGTTGCTGCTTGTCATTTTTATCAATGACCTAGAGGAGGGCGCAGAAGGGTGGGTGAGTAAATTTGTAGACGACACTAAAGTCGGTGGTGTTGTCGACAGTGCGGAAGGATGTAGCAGGTTACAGAGGGGCATAGATAAGCTGCAGAGCTGGGCTGAGAGGTGGCAAATTGAGTTTAATGTAGAGAAGTGTGAGGTGATTCGCTTTGGAAGGAATAACAGGAATGCGGAATATTTGGCTAATGGTAAAGTTCTTGGAAGTGTGGATGAGCAGAGGGATCTAGGTGTCCATGTACATAGATCCCTGAAAGTTGCCACCCAGGTTGATAGGGTTGTGAAGAAGGCCTATGGAGTGTTGGCCTTTATTGGTAGAGGGATTGAGTTCCGGAGTCGGGAGGTCATGTTGCAGCTGTACAGAACTCTGGTACGGCCGCATTTGGAGTATTGCGTACAGTTCTGGTCACCGCATTATAGGAAGGACGTGGAAGCTTTGGAGCGGGTGCAGAGGAGATTTACCAGGATGTTGCCGGGTATGGAGGGAAAATCTTATGAGGAAAGGCTGATGGACTTGAGGTTGTTTTCGTTGGAGAGAAGAAGGTTAAGAGGAGACTTAATAGAGGCATACAAAATGATCAGGGGGTTAGATAGGGTGGACAGTGAGAGCCTTCTCCCGCGGATGGAAATGGCTAGCACGAGGGGACATAGCTTTAAACTGAGGGGTAATAGATATAGGACAGAGGTCAGAGGTAGGTTCTTTACGCAAAGAGTGGTGAGGCCGTGGAATGCCCTACCTGCTACAGTAGTGAACTCGCCAACATTGAGGGCATTTAAAAGTTTATTGGATAATCATATGGATGATAATGGCATAGTGTAGGTTAGATGGCTTTTGTTTCGGTGCAACATCGTGGGCCGAAGGGCCTGTACTGCGCTGTATCGTTCTATGTTCTATGTTCAAGAGGCGGCTGGATATAGCACTCGGGGAGAATGGGATCAAAGGCTATGGGGAGAAAGCAGGATTAGGCTATTGAGTTGGACGATCAGCCATGATGGTGATGAATGGTGGGGCGGGCTCAAAGGGCCAAAAGGCCTCCTCCTGCTCCTATCTTCTATGAATCTGTGTATAATGCATTTCTGACGAGGGCCTTTTTTTGTTTTATTTGGCAGGAGAGGCCTGAATCCCCCCCACCGGGTGAAGTCCATCTCCATGACGACGTTCACCGAGCAGGAAATTGAATTCCTTCAGTCGCACGGCAATGAGGTGAGTCCGTGACATGGGCGGAGCTCTGTGTGTCCGCGACGTGGGGGCAGCTCTGTGTGTGTGTGTGTTGTGTGTGTGTGTGTGTGTGTGTGTGTGTGTGTGTGTGCGTGACACGTGGGGGGAGCTCTGTGTGTATCAGCGACGTGGGGGAGCTCTGCGTATGTCCGCGATGTGGGGGAGCTCTGTGTGTGTCCGTGACGTGGGGGGAGCTCTGTGTGTGTGTGTCTGTGACGTGGGGGGAGCTCTGTGTGTGTGTCCGTGACGTGGGGGGAGCTCTGTGTGTGTGTCCGTGACGTGGGGGGAGCTCTGTGTGTGTGTCCGTGACGTGGGGGAGCTCTGTGTGTGTGTCCATGACTGGGGGAGCTCTGTATGTGTGTGTGTCCGTGACGTGGGGGGAGCTGTGTGTGTGTGTGTCCGTGATGTGGGGGGAGCTCTGTGTGTGTGTCCACGACGTGGGGGGAGCTCTGTGTGTGTCCGCGATGTGGGGGGAGTCTCTCTGCGTGGTGGGGGGTGGAATTGTGGTGCTTTGAGGCATTGGAAATACTGGAGAGCCTGTCCGACCGGCAGTGTTTGTGAAGCTTCCCCGGCTGTGCCGATCGGTGCACGCCGCTGGACGTTACTCTCAGCCCTGATCGCTGCTGGGGTGTCCGCTCTCTCCCTCGGGTTAACCCGCCCCGCCTGCAACGCGCACGTCGATGAGGCAGCCGTGCTAACCAGTATTTTATATTGAGGGTGGCGCGGTATCACAGTTGCTTCACAGCGCCAGGGTTCCAGGTTCGATTCCGGCTTGGGTCACTGTCTGTGTGGAGTCTGCACGTCCTCCCCGTGTCTGCGTGGGTTTCCTCCGGGTGCTCCGGTTTCCTCCCACAGTCCAAAGATGTGCTGTTGGGTGAATTGGACACTCTGAATTCTCTCTGTACCCGAACAGGCGCCGGAATGTGGCGACGAGGGGATTTTCACAGTAACTTCATTGCAGTGTTAATGTGAGACTACTTGTGACAATAATGATTATTATTATTAGTTATGATCGTTGGTTGATGTGTATCTGAACTCCCATCTACCCTTTGCCCAGGCGTCGCCCCTGAACGGCCTGGTTCGAATTTTAGCGTTTCACCCACCACCAGAGGAAATAGTTTCTCTTTGCCAATCCTATCGAATCCTGTAATCATCTTAAACCCCTCGATTAGGTCACCCCTTCATCTTCGAAGCTCGAGGTAGTACAGTACAAGCCGGGTTGGTGTAACCGTCCTCTGAATTTAAACCTTTGCTTCCTGGTGTAATTCTGGTGAATCTTCACACACCAACACGCGCGCACAGTCACGCGCGCACAGTCACGCGCGCACAGTCACGCGCGCGCGCGCACAGCCACACATTCACACTCCCAAGGATAGTGTATCCTTCCTGATGCCCAGAACTGAGCTCAGTTGCTCCAAATGGGGCCTAACCAGGGCTTTATGTTTATAATCTTTATTATTGTCACAAGTAGGCTTACATTAACACTGATGAAGTTACTGTGAAAAGCCCCTAGTCGCCACATTCCGGCGCCTGTTCGGGTACACAGAGGGAGAATTCAGAATGGCCAATTGACCTAACAGCACGTCTTTCAGGACTTGTGGGAGGAAACCGGAGCACCCGGAGGAAACCCACGCAGACACGGGGGAGAACGTGCAGACTCCGCAGAGACAATGACACAGCCGGGAATCGAACCTGGGACCCGGAGATGTGAACCAACTGTGCTAACCACTATGCTACCGTGCTACAGTTTACTAAATGTCCCAAACCTGTCTGCCCTCCCAATTATGCTGTGATCATCTCTGCTTATTACATTTCACCAATCTGTCTGTGTGCCTGTGTCTTCCCAAATCCTGCCGTTATCCTCACTGTGCTAACCACTGTGCTACCGTGCCGCCCTTAATCGCGACTGTGAGCATTGACGGACCTTGACAGCGATCGGGGTCGGCTGCTGTTCTTTGGAGTGTGGCACCGCATGCCTTAATGTTTTCTGTTCCGTGCCCTGTTCCCCCTGGCACTTGGTGATTCCCCGGCTTTCCAGGGCGGTTACAGAAAGCTTTCAAGCCCAGGTATGCAAACTGTCCTGGTAATGTGATGCTTTTGGCCCGGGTGTCACCCTGGTGACTGTGTCGCACCCACTCCCGAACCACTCCCACCCCGAGGTGTGGCACCTGAATGGGCCGACGTTAACGTCCCTCTGATGTTCCCCTCGCTGGGACTCGCTGCACTCGTGAGACTTTCTCTGCCTTGAGAGCAAGCACCTTCCTCTTGAGCTATAGCATCTCTTGCATTATTTCCTTTCTGACTTCCTGTAAACAGCGCTGCCTTTTCCAAATCGCCTGTGAGCCCAGGCGAGCGACACGGTGGTTAGCACTGCTGCCTCACAGCGGCAGGATCCCGGGTTCGATTCCCGGCTTGGGTCACCGTCTGCGGAGTCTGCACGTTCTCCCCGTGTCTGCGTGGGTTTCCTCCGGGTGCTCCGGTTTCCTCCCACAAGTCCCGAAAGACTTGTGGGGTGAATTGGACGTTCTGAATTCTCCCTCTGTGATCTCGAGCAGGCGCGGAGTGTGGCGGCTAGGGGCTTTTCACAGTAACTTCATTGCAGTGTTAATGTAAGCCTGCTTGTGACACTAAAGACGGTTATTATAGAAGTTTGCAGGCGACACAAAATTTGGTTGGGTGGTAAATAGCGAGGAGGATGGCCGCAGGAGGGTATCGACGGGCTGTGCAGAGCAGTGGCAAATGGAATTCAACCCGGGAAAGTGTGAGGTGATGCACTTGAGGAGGGCGAACAAGGCAAAGGTAGGACCCCGGAAAGTGCTGACCATCGGGGGGACCTTGGAGTCGTAGCCACAGATCCCTGAAGGCGGCAGGACAGGTAGATAAGCTGGCTAAGAATATGGGATACTTGCCTTTATTAGCTGAGGTATAGAACACGAGCAGGAAGGTTATGCTGGAGCTGTATAAAACACTGGTGAGGCCACAGCGGGAGCACTGTGTGCAGTTCTGGTCGCCACATTATAGGAAGGATGTGATTGCGCTGGAGGGGGTGCAGAGGAGATTCACCAGGATGTGCCTGGGACGGAACATTTCAGTTATGAAGAGAGGGTGGATAGGCTGGGGTTGTTTTCTCTGGAGCAGAGAAGACTGAGGGGCGGCCTGATCGAGGTGGACAAGATTCTGAGGGGCACGGACAGGGTGGAGAGGGAGCAGCTGGTCCCCTTACTTGAAGGGTCGGTTACGAGGGACACACAAGCTCAAGGTGAGGGGCGAGGGGGGGGGGGATTTGAGGAAAAGCCTTTTCCCCCAGAGGGTGGTGAGGGTCTGGAACGTGCTGCCTGGGAGGGTGGTGAGGGTCTGGAACGCGCTGCCTGGGAGGGGGGCAGAGGCGGGTCTGGAACGCGCTGCCTGGGAGGGGGGTAGAGGCGGGTCTGGAACGCGCTGCCTGGGAGGGGGGTAGAGGCGGGTCTGGAACGCGCTGCCTGGGAGGGGGGTAGAGGCGGGTCTGGAACGTGCTGCCTGGGAGGGGGGTGAGGGTCTGGAACGCGCTGTCTGGGAGGGGGGTAGAGGCGGGTCTGGAACGCGCTGCCTGGGAGGGGGGTAGAGGCGGGTCTGGAACGCGCTGCCTGGGAGGGGGGTAGAGGCGGGTCTGGAACGTGCTGCCTGGGAGGGGGGTAGAGGCGGGTCTGGAACGTGCTGCCTGGGAGGGGGGTAGAGGCGGGTCTGGAACGCGCTGCCTGGGAGGGGGGTAGAGGCGGGTCTGGAACACGCTGCCTGGGAGGGGGGTAGAGGCGGGTCTGGAACGCGCTGCCTGGGAGGGGGGTAGAGGCGGGTCTGGAACGCGCTGCCTGGGAGGGGGGTAGAGGCGGGTCTGGAACGCGCTGCCTGGGAGGGGGGGTAGAGGCGGGTCTGGAACGCGCTGCCTGGGAGGGGGGTAGAGGCGGGTCTGGAACGCGCTGCCTGGGAGGGGGGTAGAGGCGGGTCTGGAACGCGCTGCCTGGGAGGGGTGTAGAGGCGGGTCTGGAACGCGCTGCCTGGGAGGGGTGTAGAGGCGGGTCTGGAACGCGCTGCCTGGGAGGGGTGTAGAGGCGGGTCTGGAACGTGCTGCCTGGGAGGGGGGTAGAGGCGGGTCTGGAACGCGCTGCCTGGGAGGGGGGTAGAGGCGGGTCTGGAACGTGCTGCCTGGGAGGGGGGAGGGGCGGGTCTGGAACGCGCTGCCTGGGAGGGGGGTAGAGGCGGGTCTGGAACGCGCTGCCTGGGAGGGGGGTGAGGGTCTGGAACGTGCTGCCTGGGAGGGGGGTAGAGGCGGGTCTGGAACGCGCTGCCTGGGAGGGGGGTAGAGGCGGGTCTGGAACGCGCTGCCTGGGAGGGGGGTAGAGGCGGGTCTGGAACGTGCTGCCTGGGAGGGGGGTAGAGGCGGGTCTGGAACGCGCTGCCTGGGAGGGGGGTAGAGGCGGGTCTGGAACGCGCTGCCTGGGAGGGGGGTAGAGGCGGGTTGCCTCACACCCTTTAAAAAGGACCCGGGTTGGCACTCGGCACATCGCAACGTTCGAGGCTGTGGGGCCGAGTGCTGGGGAATGGGGTTAGGTCGGCAGCTCAGGGGATTTTCATGTGTCAGTGCCGACTCGATGGGCTGAAGGGCTCCGTGACGATTCTGTGAACAGCCAGCTCATGCGCCAAGCCGCACTTGACTCGTGTAACCGAATGGGACCTGCTCAGGTTGCCGGGAGCTGCTATTTGACTCTGGGTATGGTATTGGGTTCCGTAACTGTACACCTGCAGCAGGGGATCACATTGTTTGAGGGGATGAGAGGACCGGACCAGTGTACCTGAGTCCTCGGGGAACATCGGGGACTCGTCCAGCCAGCGAATTAGGGTAACGTTTGCTGATTTTTAAATTCACCTCTGAGAGTCTGGGATCAGCAGACCTACAGGTAGGAGCCATTAATCTGCACATTTCGCTGTCCCACTTCTTGCTGTTGTGGTTTTCCATCACGTGTCTGTTTCGAGCCGTTCCAGATGAAGCCTTTGCATCTGCGAGGTTTACAGTTCTCTGGTCGTCGTAGAAAGTCGAGCCGTTTGCTCGGAAATAAAATCTGGGTTCCCAAGAAGAGGCGAACTGGACTCGACGCTGTTCCCCTCTAAACAGAACCTGGCTGGCCCTTTCCAGCACGTTGGCCTTTTATGTCAGATTGCCAGCTTTCGTCAATGCGGTTTCTACGCCCGGGGAAGCGGGGTGACTGATTGCACCCATCCACGGCCGCCCTGAGATGTGCTGGATTTTCTTTGCGGGGACCGCGTGGGTGATGGCGTTGGGTCAGGAGCGGCAGAACATTGGCTTGGGTTGCGTTGGAAGAGGATTAGTTGCGTTGTTTCTGCGCTCTCGGTGAGGTGTGTGGCGCAACAGGACTTGGTCGTGAGAAACGGGTCGCCGCTCAGCGAGTAGCATTGGTAGCATAGGGCAGCACGGTAGCTTTGTGGCTAGCACAATTGCTTCACAGCTCCAGGGTCCCAGGTTCGATTCCCCGCTGGGTCACTGTCTGTGCGGAGTCTGCACGTCCTCCCCGTGTCTGCGTGGGTTTCCTCCGGGTGCTCCGGTTTCCTCCCACAGTCCAAAGATGTGCAGGTTAGGTGGATTGGCCATGATGGATTGCCCTTAGTGTCCAAAATTGCCCTTAGTGTTGGGTGGGGTTACTGGGTTGTGGGATAGGGTGGAGGTGTGGACCTTGGGTAGGGTGCTCTTTCCAAGAGCCGGTGCAGACTCGATGGGCCAAATGGCCCCCTGCATTTTAAATTCTATGATAATTTCTATCAGAGAGGAAGAGTGCACAGGAAGCTCCCGTAACCAGGATTCATGATGGGACTGGGGGATAAATATTGGCCAGGATTTCAGGGAGAACTCACTTGTTCTGCTTCCCAATCGTGCAAGTTCCGCCCGAGAGGGCAGAGGGGCCCTCGTTTAATATTCCACCTGGAAGTGCGTATTCAGCAATGTAGTTTGCATCAGGACAGGGTTGCAGTGTGCCTGGGCAGTAACTCGCAATGAACACAGTTGCCCGCCCTCCGAACCTGACTCATTGCTGCCGCTCTTGTGTCCTTGCTGCCTCATCCAGCTTTGTATCGTCAGCAACCTTTGTACGCACAGCCCTTTGCCTCTTCGCTCAGGTCACTCGTATAGATTGTAAATAACTGAAGCTCCAGCACGACCCTGGCAGCACGCGATCGCCACAGCCCACTCTGCTTCCTGTCCATGCTCATAGACCACGGCCAACTCCCATCAGCCCTTGCCTTCTGTGTGACACCTGATCGAACGCCCTAGTGCCTGTTAGCTAGCCAAATCCCGACTATGTTGGCATACAGAAGGATGGACCATCACAAAACGTCCCCTTTTGATTTGAGTGTTAATGCCGACACAGCCTTGTTTTTCCGGGGTGCTCTTGGCAAGACTGAAGGATGGAACCTGTGACCCACCATTTTATAGCTCTGTTCAATCCCGCGCCAACTTTAATATCAAGGAGGGAGGTCACTTGGCAAGGCCGCTGACCAGCCCTCCTCCTCCTCCACAAACAGGCTCGAGCATCAGGGAAGTGTCACCGAGAGCCCCATCAAGCGGCATTTGCTGAACAACCCACTCACGGACGCTCAGTGTGGGTTCCGCCAGGGTCGCTCAGCTCCTGACCTCATTACAGCCTTGGTTCAAACATGGACACAAGAGCTGAACTCCAGAGGTGAGACGAGCGCGACTGCCCTTGACATCAAGGCAGCATTTGACCTAGTATGGCCTCAAGCAGCCCTAGTGCCACGTGAGAGTACCTTTAGGAAATGGGGGCTTATAAAATAGCTGTAGTGGATGTACCTTTAAGAAACGGGTGTTTATAAGACCATAAGACATAGGAGTGGAAATAAGGCCTTTCGGCCCATTGTGATGTCAGAGTGTGGGTGGAGCTGGGCTGTCTGTCTGCTTTTACTTTCGCTTTAGGCTGTTTGCTACAGGGTGTGTTTAGGATTGTTTTAGATTTGGAAAAGCTGCAATCACAGCAAGATGTGTATGAATCTCTGCAAGCTTATGAATGTTCATTTGGTGATTTCAAAATGGTAACTGCTCTCAGTAGAGAATTTAAACCAGATGTGTTTCTGTAAAAAGGGCTCTTTTTGTCTTCTGGATGTAGCAAGGAAAGATTAAGAGTTACTTAGAGAGTACTGTATTCTGTGGGGGATTTATTGGTGTTGATAGTAGTTAAGATGTTTACTGTGGGTTTATAAAGTGTTTACTGGTTTCATAAATAAACATTGTTTTTGTTTAAAAGTACTTTAGCTCTCTGTTGCATCACACCTGCAGAGTAGGCCCGTGTGCTCCCTATAACCACAATCTATTAAACGTTGTGGGTCAGGTGAACTCCATGTTACACTTTGGGGTTCTCTAAACCCTGGCCCATAACACCAGCTAAACCGGAGTCAATAGGAATCAGGGGGAAACTCCCCGCTGGTTGGAGTCAGTGGCAGCCGTGTGTCCCATCTACAAGATGCACTGCAGCAACTCACCAAGGTTCCTCAGGCAGCACCTTCCAAACCCACCCCCTCTACCATCTAGAAGGACGAGAGCAGCAGATACCTGGGAACCCCACCGCCTGGAGGTTCCCCTCCGAGTCACTGCCCACCCCGACTGGGAAATATATCGGCCGTTCCTTCACTGTCGCCGGGGCAACGCCCTGGAACTCCCTCCCTAACAGCACGGTGGGTGTACCTACACCACAGGGACTGCAGTGGGTTCAAGAAGGCAGCTCACCCACCACCTTCTCGAGGGGCAATTAGGGATGGACAATAAACGCTGGGCCCGGCCAGCAACACACATCCTGGAAATACATTTTGAAAGAATTCCTGCCTTTTGCCCCTTTCCTTTCTTAAACAGAACTATTGCATTAGCTGTTTTCCAATCCACTGGGGTCTTTCCAGAATCCTGGAGTTCGTATTCAAACTCAGCCGCCCAGTATGTCTCCCTCCTCCCTCCCTGCCCGTTTCCCGCATTCCTCCTTTGAGCGTTCCACTTTGAAAGGCGTTCCTGAATCTAACCATCTCTGTATCGGGACGCGTGTTCCAGATTGAAACCACTTCACCGCAGTTTTCCATCACATCACGTCGCAACAGATCCTCCTTTACCGATCGCCTGCAATCCGTGTCCCTCCCGTTATCGACTCCCCCTGTTGCGGAAAACAGTTTCTCCCCCGTTTGCTCCCGTCAAAACGCTTCATGGCTTTGAGCGCCTCTACAAGATCGCCTTTCTCACAACAAGTCCGACTTCTCCGGCCTTATCATGTCACTGGAACCTCTCGGGGCCCCCCCCCCCGGTATAGAAACGTCCAGCACAGAACAGGCCCTTCGGCCCTCGATGTTGTGCCGAGCTTTGTCCGAAACCAAGATCAAGCTATCCCACTCCCTGTCATTCTGGTGTGCCCCATGTGCCTATCCAATAACCGCTTGAAAGTTCCTAAAGTGTCCGACTCCACTATCACAGCAGGCAGTCCATTCCACACCCTAACCACTCTCTGAGTAAAAGAACCTACCTCGGACATCCCTCCTATATCGCCCACCCTGAATCTTATAGTTATGCCCCCTTGTAACAGCTACATCCACCCGAGGAAATAGTCTCTGAACGTCCACTCTATCTATCCCCCTCATCATCTTATAAACCTCTATTAAGTCGCCTCTCATCCTCCTCCGCTCCAATGAGAAAAGCCCTAGCTCCCTCAACCTTTCCTCATAAGACCTATCCTCCAATCCAGGCAGCATCCTGGTAAATCTCCTTTGCACCCTTTCCAATGCTTCCACATCCTTCCTATAGTGAGGTGACCAGAACTGCACACAATACTCCAAATGTGGTCTCACCAGGGCACAGTTCAACGTGTACATGCCTGAAATGGTCGGCGTGACTTTGGGGAAGGAGGTACCGCTGATTTTGCAGCAGTCCCTCACTGCTGGCAGTGAGTCTGGAACCCACCTGCAACCATTCTCACCCCCAAGCCCAGAATCTGTCCATGGGATGTGGGTGTCGCTGGCCGTCAGCATTTACTGCCCATCCTGAGGGCATTGAGTCGGCCAGAGCAGGTCAGGGCGGCAGGTTTCCTTCCCTAAAGGACATTAGTGAACCCGGTGGGTAAAACCCCTCCATGGCTATCGTTAGACTTTTAATTCCAGATTTTTATTGAATTTAACTTTCACCGCCTGCCCTGGTGGGATTCGAACCCGGCTCCCCAGATCCTGGGTCTCTGGATTACTATTCCAATGACAATACCACTACGCCATTGCCTCTTCACTGCTCAGCCATGGCAGACACATGAAGGAGGTATTTCCAGCCCAGCACCACCATCCTTGGCTCCCGGCCCCCTCCTCTTCCCTTCTTGGCACCCCCCTTTCCCTCCTTCGCCTTCACCCCCCGCCCCTCCTTAGCCCTGTCTCCCCCCCTCCCCTCCTTAGCCCCGTCTCCCCCCTCCCCTCCTTAGCCCCGTCTCCCCCTCTCCCCTCCTTAGCCCCGTCTCCCCCTCTCCCCTCCTTAGCCCCGTCTCCCCCTCTCCCCTCCTTTGCGCCGTCTCCCCCTCTCCCCTCCTTTGCGCCGTCTCCCCCTCTCCCCTCCTTTGCGCCGTCTCCCCCTCTCCCCTCCTTTGCCCCTTCTCCCCCTCTCCCCTCCTTAGCCCCGTGTCCCCCTCTCCCCTCCTTAGCTCCGTCTATCCCTCTCCCCTCCTTAGCCCCGTGTCCCCCTCTCCCCTCCTTGGCTACGGCTCTCCCCCTCCCCTCCTTGGCCCCTTCTCCCTCTCTCCCCTCCTTGGCTACGGTTCCCCCTCTCCCCTCCTTGGCCCCCTCCCCCTCTCCCCTCCTTAGCCCCCCCCCCCCTCCTTGGCCCCCTCCTCCCTCTCTCTCTCTGCTCTCTTCCCCCCCCCCTTTTGCCCGGTCCTTCCTTTCATCTCCTTGGCTCCAGTTCCCACTCTCTCCTCCTTGGCCCCGACCCCCTCTCCCCTCCTTGGCCCCCCGGCCCCCCTCCATCTCAGCCCCCTGCCCTTCCTCTCTCTCTCTCTCTCTCACCCTGCGAACCCTGCTTCAAACGTGCCTCCCTCGAGCTCCAGAAAAGCTGCAGTGATCCCCATACAGGTCGCTGAGTGTTTGAACAGAGCGCGCCGGCCTCCACAAACACAGCCTGTACAGTTTAACGTTTGACATTGCCAAACCTGTCTTGCAAAATTCCATCTGAGTTGGTCACGTGCTCCAGTGTGCTAGGCAGCGGAATAGTTTGTGAATTCCACTCGATCTACGCCCCAAGTGAGATATATCTTTGGAAAAAATAAAGAAAAACCCCTTTGGGTGAGGGGGGGGGGGGGGGGGGGGGGGTGAATACTCCCTTTATTGACCCCATTTCAGTTTCAGGTCTGCTGCGAAGTCAGTGTCCTGTGCGTTTGTGATCAGGTCGGTGGCAACACCAACAAGGAAGCTGCATTTATGTAGAGCCCCTTGCGTAGGAAAATGCCCCTGGCTGCTGCACGGGGCTGTCAGCAGACAGAATCGAGCCAGAGGCCATCAAAAAGGTCATTGGCAGTGGACCCACTGGGTCACCTTCACAGCGCGAGTGCTTAGGGTGTGCAATGTGCAGCCCGAGAGTGTGCTGAAGGCAAATTCAATCTTGGGCTTTGAAAAGGGAGCTCATATTTTCCGGGCTGGGGAGGGAGTGGAGGACGCAAGGGGCAGGGAGCCAGCGTGGGCTGAATGGCCGCCTCCTGTGCCGTCACCAAAAGTGGTCGGTTTTGAGGGAGCGTCTGGAAGGAGGATCGGGAGAGGCGGAGAGGGGATCCGGGAGCCTTCGGCCCCACATGCTTTCTGATGTCGACACTGGCAGCACGGTAGCACAGTGGTTAGCTCGGCTGCCTTACGGCGCCAGGGACCTGGGTTTGATTCCCGACTTGGGTGACTGTCTGTGCGGAGTCTGCACATCCTCCCCGTGTCTGCGTGGGTTTCCTCCGGGTGCTCCGGTTTCCTCCCACAGTCCAAAGATGTGCAGGTTAGGTGGATTGGCCGTGATAAATTGCCCTTAGTGACCAAAAGGTTAGGTGGGGTTACGGGGATAGGCAGGAGGTGTGGGCTAAAGTGGGGTGCTCTTTCCAAGAGTCGGTGCAGACTCGATGGGCCGATTGGCCATCTTCTGCACTGTAAATTCGATGTCCTTATCCGTGACCAAACTATTGAGGGCAATCCATTTATTTTTCCCCTTCTTGCCTCTCCTGCCCGCACTTCTCAGTTCCAGGTTGACCCGTCTTCCAGCTCCCTTTTTCAGGCGAATCTCCCGCCTATTCGACCATGGGGTGAGAGCGCAGTACTGAAACCAGATCACTCGTGGGCTGGTGCACCGGAATTCCCAGCTGTTAATATTCCCATTTCCTGTCCAGGGAGATAGGCCAACCGTGCACAAGTAGCGAGTGCGGTGGTGGGAGTTTCTCAAATCGTATCGCTCTCTCTCACTCGCTCTCGCTCTCATTCTCTCTCTCACTCTCGCTCTCTCTCACTCTCGCTCTCGCTGTCTCTCTCGCTCGCTCTCTCTTATTCTTGCTCTCGCTCGCTCTAGCTCTCGTCTCGCTGTTGATCTCTCTCGCTCTCTCTCGCTTTACCTCTTGCTCTACCTCTCTCGCTCTAGCTCTCGTCTCTCTCTAGCTCTCTCTCGCTTTACCTCTCTAGCTCTTGCTCTCTCTTGATCTCGTCTCTCTCGCTCTCTAGCTCTCGTCTCTCTCTTGATCTCGTCTCTCTAGCTCTCGTCTCTCTCTCGCTCTCTCTTGGTCTCGTCTCTCTAGCTCTCGCTCTCTCTCTAGCTGTCACTCTCTCTCGCGCTCTCTCAGCTCCCGCTCTCTTTCTCTCGCTCTCTCTCGCTCTCTCGCTCTCTCTCGCTCTCTCTCGCTCTCTCTCGCTCTCTCCCGCTCTCTCTCCCGCTCTCTCTCCCGCTCTCTCTCCCGCTCTCTCTCCCGCTCTCTCTCCCGCTCTCTCTCCCGCTCTCTCTCCCGCTCTCTCTCCCGCTCTCTCTCCCGCTCTCTCTCCCGCTCTCTCTCCCGCTCTCTCTCCCGCTCTCTCTCCCGCTGTCTCTCCCGCTCTCTCTCCCGCTCTCTCTCTCCCGCTCTCTCTCTCTCTCCCGCTCTCTCTCTCTCTCTCCCGCTCTCTCTCTCTCCCGCTCTCTCTCTCTCCCGCTCTCTCTCTCTCTCCCGCTCTCTCTCTCTCCCGCGCTCTCTCTCCCGCGCTCTCTCTCCCGCGCTCTCTCTCCCGCGCTCTCTCTCCCCCGCTCTCTCCCCCGCTCTCTCTCCCCCGCTCTCTCTCCCCCGCTCTCTCTCCCCCGCTCTCTCTCCCCCGCTCTCTCTCCCCCGCTCTCTCTCCCCCGCTCTCTCTCCCCCGCTCTCTCTCCCCCGCTCTCTCTCCCCCGCTCTCTCTCCCCCGCTCTCTCTCCCCCGCTCTCTCTCCCCCGCTCTCTCTCCCCCGCTCTCTCTCCCCCGCTCTCTCTCCCCCGCTCTCTCTCCCCCGCTCTCTCTCCCCCGCTCTCTCTCCCCCGCTCTCTCTCCCCCGCTCTCTCTCCCCCGCTCTCTCTCCCCCGCTCTCTCTCCCCGCTCTCTCTCCCCCGCTCTCTCTCCCCCGCTCTCTCTCCCCCGCTCTCTCTCCCCGCTCTCTCTCCCCCGCTCTCTCTCCCCCGCTCTCTCTCCCCCGCTCTCTCTCCCCCGCTCTCTCTCCCCCGCTCTCTCTCCCCCGCTCTCTCTCCCCCGCTCTCTCTCCCCCGCTCTCTCTCCCCCGCTCTCTCTCCCCCGCTCTCTCTCCCCCGCTCTCTCTCCCCCGCTCTCTCTCCCCCGCTCTCTCTCCCCCGCTCTCTCTCCCCCGCTCTCTCTCCCCCGCTCTCTCTCCCCCGCTCTCTCTCCCCCGCTCTCTCTCCCCCGCTCTCTCTCCCCCGCTCTCTCTCCCCCGCTCTCTCTCCCCCGCTCTCTCTCCCCCGCTCTCTCTCCCCTGCTCTCTCTCTCGCTCTCCATCTAGCTCTTGCGCTCTCATCTCTCTTGCTCTAGCTCTCGTTTCTTGCTCTCTCGCTCTCGCCCTCGCTCCTCGCTCTTTCTCTCGCTCTTTCTCTCGCTGTAGCTCTCGTGCTCTCGCTCTCTCTCTCTCTCTCTTGATCTCGTCTCTCTCGCTCTCTCTCTAGCTCTCGTCTCTCTCTTGATCTCGTCTCTCTCACTCTCTCGCTTTACCTCTCTCTCGCTCGCGCTCTCTCGCTCTCTCTCTAGCTGTCACTCTCTCTCTCTCTCTCGCTCTCTTGCTCTCTCACTCGCTCTCTCTCACTCTTGCTCGCTCTCGCTCTCTCTCCCTCGCTAGGATATGCAGGTCAGGTGGTGTACGAGGATAGGGTGGGGGAGTAGGCCTGGACAGGGTGCTTTTTCAGAGGGACAGTGCAGACTCGATGGGCCGAATGGCCACGTCTGCACTCTGTGGTTTCATGTGTGCTGCCGAGCGATAGGCAGCTCCGCGTGGATATGGGAGCAGTCGGCAGGAATGCGAACCCTTTGCCGTGTGCTGCACTTTAATAACGCCACAAACAACCAAAGATGTGCAGGTTAGGTGGATTGGCCGTGATAAATTGCCCTTAAGTGTCCAAAATTGCCCTTAGTGTTGGGTGAGGTTACTGGGTTATGGGGATCGGGTGGAGGTGTGGGCTTGGGTAGGGTGCTCTTTCCAAGAGCCGGTGCAGACTCGACGGGCCGAATGGCCTCCTTCTGCACTGTAAATTCTATGATCTTTCCACCGGCCCACTTGGCCTTTCTGTCCTTTCCGGTGCCCCGATTTTCTGATCCGCTCCACCTCACCCCCCCGTAACGAGACACCATCTCCTGCTGCATTATTCACGACTTTCCAGGAGCTGCAGCAGCCACACTCTGCTCTGCACAAAACAGCTCCGTCAGTCACTACATTCAATCCCCATCGTTGGTGCACCCGCCAGCAGGGACTGCTACTTCAAATTACTTCCTTGGCCAGGAGGCATCCTGGGCTCCTACCGACAAGGTGAAAGATGTCTTATGAATGCACCCCTCGTTTTCTTCATTCGTGTTTTTTTTTTCCAGGAGCAGGAGGAGGCCATTTCAACCTCAACCTCACCTTCCTGCCCGTTCTCATAACCCTTCAACCCATTAAACCACTGTCCTCAAATTTACTCAATATCCCAGCACCCACTGGGGCAGCGAATTCCACAGATTCACAGCCCTTTGGGAGAAGTAATTTCGCATCTCTGTTTTAAACCTGCTGCCCCCCTGATACTAAAACTATGACGTCTCGTTCTAGATTGGCCCAACAAGAGGAAGCATCTGCTCCACGTCTACTTTATCCATATCTTGTACACCTCCATTTGATCTCCCCTCATTCTTCTAAACTCTAGAGAGTATCGGCCTAAACTGCTCAATTGCTCCTCGTACGACAAACCCCTCATCTCTGGAATCAATCTAGTGAACCTCCTCTGAACTGCCCCCAATGTCACGACATCCCTCCTCAAATAAGGGGACCAAAACTGTGCCCAATACTCCAGGTGCAGTCTCACCAATGCCCTGTGCAGTCGAAGCAACATTTCCTGAATTTTGTACTCTATTCCTTTAAAGCTATAAAGGCCAAAATTCCATTTGCTTTCCTTATTACCTGCTGCATCTGCGTACCAACTTTCTGCCATTCATGCACACGGCTACCCAGATCCCTCTGCACCGAACAGCAGCATTGCAGCCACTGGCATCTCCATTGATTCGCCAGGCAGCCATTACATCCTTGCGATTGTCTTTCGCTCGCACCCCGTTCCATCTGCCCGGTGCCGCGGGATCCTTCGGAATTCCCCGGAGTGCGGCTGCATCCCTGCTCCGTGCCGCACCAAATCAGCCCTCTTGAGGGCGTGTCCGCAGGGCCCAGGCCTCAGCGCCTTGAAAGGACCAGAGAGCCGAGTGGGAGAGTTCATTCCGGTGGAGGCGACGCCGCTTCCACATCCTCCACCCCACCCCCCCTCGGCCTGTCCCCCTCCCGTGACTCCTTCCCACCTCGCCCGCCGGCGGCCCCAACTCTGGCCCGTCCAACCCTTGAATCTGGCCCTGCCCCCGCGGCAGCCGAGCTCGGCTGTTGAGTGAGGCCTCGCGCGGTTGAATAGGAGCCTTACTGAGAGGGGGAAAGATGGGCAGTATGGTGCTCGGGCTGAGGGAATGACTTTTCCCGCAAGTTAGCCTGGGATGAGGGTGGATGTGGAGGGTTTGAGGGAAACTATAGTCCAGGGCTCGGTGTGAGGCCTCTGAAATATTTCGACAGAGCCACTGTTCGGTCAGCTGCCTTCAGGAATTTCCTCCCGAAAGCTCTCCGCCCCTCTCTATTTCACCCCTCAACACTCTTGGACCAAGGTTCCGGGCGCCTGTCCTAACGCTTCCCCGCGTGGATCTGCGCGATGCTTCACTCTGCGAAGGGCGCTGTATAAACGGGCCGAGTTAACGCCGCAGTTGCGAGAATGGGAGCCGCTCTCCCTTGTTTCCCTGACCAGCTGAGCTCCCGGCCTGTCAGCTGGCTCCCTCCCGAGGCGTTGGCACTCTCTGCTGACGGCCAACCTTCAGCTCAGCCAGACGCCTGAAACCCACATCCCAACTGGTGCCATGTCCCGTTCGCCCATCGCCCCCCCCCTCGGCCCGTCATCGGCTCCTGGACCAGCACCGCCTCAATGATAAACTTCTCATCCTGTGTCTCCTCCGCCCCCCTCCACATCGCTCCCCTCCTCAAAACCCACTTAACCACATTTGTCGTCACCTGTTCCTCACATCTCCATCTGTGAGTGGATGCTCGTTCCGAGGGTCGGTACAGAGTCGATGGGCCAAGCGGCCCACTGCAGAAGGATTTGATGATTCCACGGCAGCAGTATTACATTTTCGACATAAACGCTCCCTCTGGTATGATTTACAATGTTAAATAATTTAATTTCATGCCCTTCAATGAAATACAATCTGCTTAGCAAGACTAGAGTGGGTATAGCCTGGAACACACGGTATTTCAGCTACCCAGTTTAAGCATCAAACAGTCCCAGGACAGGTACAGCACGGGGTTAGATACTGAGTAAAGCTCCCCCTACACTGTCCCCATCAAACACTCCCAGGACAGGTACAGCACGGGGTTAGATACAGAGTAAAGCTCCCTCTACACTGTCCCCATCAAACACTCCCAGGACAGGTACAGCACGGGGTTAGATACAGAGTCAAGCTCCCTCTACACTGACCCCATCAAACACTCCCAGGACAGGTACAGCACGGGGTTAGATACAGAGTAAAGCTCCCTCTACACTGTCCCCATCAAACACTCCCAGGACTCCCAGCTCGCATTCCAAGCATTGTTTGGCATCTTTGAATTTGTCTATATATATGTTTCTGGAACAGACCTCTTCATTCACCTGAGGAAGGAGTAGCGCTCCGAAAGCTAGTGACATCGAAACAAACCTGTTGGACTTTAACCTGGTGTTGTAAGACTTCGTACTGTGCTCACCCCAGTCCAACGCCGGCATCTCCACTTCTATAGATATGTCAGGAATAAAAGAATGACGAGGGTAAGAGTAGGGCCAGTCAAGGACAGTAGTGGGAAGTTGTGCGTGGGGTCCGAGGAGATAGGAGAGGTGCTAAATGTATATTTTTCGTCAGTATTCACACAGGAAAAAGACAATGTTCTCGAGGAGAGTACTGAGATTCAGGCTACTAGACTAGAAGGGCTTGAGGTTCATAAGGAGGAGGTGTTAGCAATTCTGGAAAGTGTGAAAATAGATAAGTCCCCTGGACCGGATGGGATTTATCCTAGGATTCTCTGGGAAGCTAGGGAGGAGATTGCTGAGCCTTTGGCTTTGATCATCTTTGTCTACAGGAATCGTGCCAGAAGACTGGAGGATAGCAAATGTTGTCGCCTTGTTCAAGAAGGGGAGTAGAGACAACCTGGTAACTATAGACCAGTGAGCCTTACTTCTGTTGTGGGCAAAGTCTTGGAAAGGTTTATAAGAGATATGATGTATAATCATCTGGAAAGGAATAATTTGATTAGAGATAGTCAACACGGTTTTGTGAAGGGTAGGTCGTGCCTCACAAACCTTATTGAGTTCTTTGAGAAGGTGACCAAACAGGTGGATGAGGGTAAAGCAGTTGATGTGGTGTATATGGATTTCAGTAAAGCGTTTGATAAGGTTCCCCACGGTAGGCTACTGCAGAAAATACAGAGGCATGGGATTCAGGGTGATTTAGCAGTTTGGATCACAAATTGGCTAGCTGGAAGAAGACAAAGGGTGGTGGTGGATGGGAAATGTTCAGACTGGAGTCCAGTTATTAGTGGTGTACCACAAGGATCTGTTTTGGGGCCACTGCTGTTTGTCATTTTTATAAATGGCCTGGAGGAAGGCATAGAAGGATGGGTGAGTAAATTTGCAGATGACACTAAAGTCGGTGGAGTTGTGGACAGTGCGGAAGGATGTTACAAGTTACAGAGGGACATAGATACGCTGCAGCGCTGGGCTGAGAGGTGGCAAATGGAGTTTAATGCAGAAAAGTGTGAGGTGATTCATTTTGGAAGGAATAACAGGAAGACAGAGTACTGGGCTAATGGTAAAATTCTTGGCAGTGTGGATGAGCAGAGAGATCTCGGTGTCCATGTACATAGATCCCTGAAAGTTGCCATCCAGGTTGAGAGGGTTGTTAAGAAGGCGTACGGTGTGTTAGCTTTTAT
>NC_092737.1:34699637-34837137 GCF_047496885.1 Scyliorhinus torazame
ACCCATTACTTCAAAGATAACCCCAAAAGACTACAACACTAAATAATCCTTCAAACTGTTCCTTTAAACATCCAAAGGCTTCAAACCTTCAAAAACAGACATGAGGTTACATTCAATATATTTATAGTCTTTGGATTTGCAGACATCAACAGACCAGCTCTGTGTTTTCTTCCTGCATCTCTCAGCAAAACACACCGACACTCCCAGCTGCCTCCTCAAACTGAAACTAAAAACCCAGAACTAACCTCAAAAATGACCGAACTGAGCTCAGCTCCACCCACTCTCTGACATCACTATTTTCTTAAAGGTACATTGCTTAAACATCCATTTCTTAAAGGTACTCTCACATGACACCCCTTTTGTGTTTGCCCAGCCGTCTTTTCTTCTCTTTCCCCCCCCCCCCCCCAATCTCCCGTTTCTCCTGAATTTTCCCAGTGGGCTTTATCAGTGATTCTCTGATATCGACGGGTTCTGGTCTCCCCCACGAGTGAAAGCATCTTCTCCCCGTCGGCCCCATCAGAACCCCCTTCAGAGTTTCCCAAATCTCGCTCGGGCCGCCCCTCTGCCTTCCTTCTTCGAAGAAAAGAGCCATAAGACCATAAGACATAGGAGTGGAAGTAAGGCCATTCGGCCCATCGAGTACACTCCACCATTCAATCATGGCTGATTTCAACTCCATTTACCCGCTCTCTCTCCATAGCCCTTAATTCCTCGAGAAATCAAGAATTTATCAACTTCTGCCTGACACTGAACGTCCCGGCCTCCACCGCCCTCTGTGGCAATGAATTCCACAGGCCCACCACTCTCTGGCTGAAGAAACTTCTCCTCATCTCTGTTCTAAAGTGACTCCCTTTTATTCTAAGGCTGTGCCCCCGGGTCCCAGTCTGCCCTGCTAATGGAAACAGCCCTGTTTAACCTTTCCAGCGTGTGGAATGTATTTGAAAGAAAGTAGAAGTTCGTTGGAAGTGACAGAGCGGACAGGAGAGAGAAAGTATGGACGGACGTGCAGCTAGTTGAGGAAATCCGGGACCACTCGGCATCTGGTATGATGTGTGTTCGAAACTTTGCACTTGCCAGTGACTTGCAGATTGCTGTGGCATTGCTCGCCGTGAGCGAGAGGACTGTTCGAGTGGCTGTCACATTGGTCAAGTGTAGGTGGGGGGGGGGAACGTGTTGGAGAGTGTGCACACTACAAATCAGTACCGAGTTATTGCTCACCCAAGCACTCCAGCTGTTAGCTTTTTATGCAAGTGGCAGTGAGAAGGGAAGAGCAAGTTTCATGTTTGCACACGGTGGCGCAGTGGTTAGCACTGCTGCCTCACGGCGCCGAGGTCCCGGGTTCGATCCCGGACCTGGGTCACTGTCTGTGTGGAGTTTGCACATTCTCCCCGCGTCTGCGTGGGTTTCGCCCCCACAACCCAAAAGATGTGCAGGTTAGGTGGATTGGCCACGCTAAATTGTCCCTTGTGTGGGTGGTGGGGGGGGGGGGGGGGGGGGGGGAATTGGTTACAAAGAACAATACGGCACAGGAACAGGCCTTTCAGCCCTCCAAGCCCGTGCCAACCATGGTACCTGCCTGAACTAAAACCGTCTGCACTTACGCAGTCCGTATCTTTCCATTCCCACCCTATTCATATATTTGTCTAGATGCCCCTTAAATGCCGCTATCGTACCCGCTCCCAGCCAGCGCGTTCCATACATTTACCACCCTCTGTGGAAAGAAACGTGTCTCGCACATCTGTTCTAAACTTTTCCCCACCCACTTTAAACCTATGTCCCCCAGTACTTGACTCTCCTACCCTGGGAAAAAGCCTCTGACTATCCACTCTGTCTAGGCCACTCATAATCTTGTCGACCTCTATCAGGTCGCCCCTCAACCTCCTTCGTTCCAGTGAGAACAAACCGAGTTTATTCAATCACTCCTCATAGCTAATGCCCTCCATACCAGGCAACATTCTGGTAAATCTCTTCTGCACCCTCTCTAAAGCCTCCACATCCTTCTGGCAGCATGGCGACCAGAATTGTAGACTCTAAAGTTTTATGTTTGTACAAGGTCAATGAAATAATGATCAGGGCTGCAAAACGTTTGGAGCCTGCTTAACCTGACTGAAGATTTGTTCATTATTCACGTCAAATATACTGGGAGTCTGATTGCACTCACTCAGCCACTGGGCCTGTCACCCGAGGGTATTCTGCCCATATTATGATATGGATCATCTGTTGCTCGTTGCTGACTGTTTTAATACAGCCAGTTAAGCCTGTTAGCTAGTATGAGACTAGCTGCAAGTTAAAGCAACATCCAGAACAAAATATCTTGACCACTTGGACTGTGCACGGTGTGTTCAAGCTGAAGCCAGCAGTTGGCTTGAGGCTGGACTCTCGCGAGGAGGCGACGGAGCATCGGTATGAAGCTCGTTCTAATCTTCAGTAGCTCCCTGGATCAATTCTAGCCTGTAACTCCATCCTAAGAATACCATCTTCTATACCTACCTCTCCCCAAGATGGATTCCAGTCTATCGCTTAAGGACATGGGCATCGACAGTCTGTATTCCCAATGTTAGTGGGCGGCACGGAAGCACAGTGGTTAGCACTGTTGCTTTGCAGCGCCAGAGACCTGGGTTCGATTCCCGGCTTTGGTCACTGTCTGTGCGGTGTCTGCACGTTTTCCCTGTGTCTGCGTGGGTTTCCTCCGGGTGCTCCGGTTTCAACAAAGAACAAAGAAAAGTACAGCTCAGGAACAGGCCCTTCGGCCCTCCAAGCCTGTGCCGACCATGCTGCCCGACTAAACTACAATCTTCTACACTTCCTGGGTCCGTATCCTACTATTCCCATCCTATTCATGTATTGTCAGATGTCCCTTAAACGTCACTATCGTCCCTGCTTCCACCACCTCCTCCGGCAGCAAGTTCCAGGCACCCACTACCCTCTGTGTAAAGAAACTTGCCTCGTACATCTACTCTAAACCTTGCCCCTCGCATCATAAACCTATGCCCCCTCGTAATTGATCCCCCTACCCTGGGGAAAAGCCTCTGACTATCCACTCTGTCTATGCCCCTCATAATTTTGTAGACCTCTATCAGGTCGCCCCTCAACCTCCGTCGTTCCAGTGAGAACAAACCGAGTTTATTCAACCCCTCCTCATAGCTAATGCCCTCCATACCAGGCAACATTCTGGTAAATCTCTTCTGCACCCTCTCTAAAGCCTCCACATCCTTCTGGTAGTGTGGCGACCAGAATTGAACACTATACTCCAAGTGTGGCCGAACTAAGGTTCTATCCAGCTGCAACATGACTTGCCAATTCTTATACTCAGTGCCCCGGCCAATGAAGGCAAGCATGCCGTATGCCTTCTTGACTACCTTCTCCACCTGTGTTGCCCCTTTCAATGACCTGTGGACCTGTGCACCTAGATCTCTCTGACTTTCAATACTCTTGAGGGTTCTACCATTCACTGTATATTCCCTACCTGCATGAAACCTTCCAAAATGCATTACCTCACATTTGTCCAGATTAAACTCCATCTGCCATCTCTCCGCCCAAGTCTCCAAACAATCAAAATCCTGCTGTATCCTCTGACAGTCCTCATCGCTATCCGCAATTCCACCAACCTTTGTGTCGTCTGCAAACTTACTAATCAGACCAGTTACATTTTCCTCCAAATCATTTATATATACTACAAAGAGCAAAGGTCCCAGCACTGATCCCTGCGGAACACCACTAGTCACAGCCCTCCAATTAGAAAAGCATCCTTCCATTGCTACTCTCTGCCTTCTATGACCTACCCAGTTCTGTATCCACCTTGCCAGCTCACCCCTGATCCCGTGTGACTTCACCTTTTGTACTAGTCTACCATGAGGGACCTTGTCAAAGGCCTTACTGAAGTCCATATAGACAACATCTACTGCCCTACCTGCATCAATCATCTTTGTGACCTCTTCGAAAAACTCTTATCAAGTGTGTGAGACACGACCTCCTCCTCACAAAACCATGCTGCCTCTCACGTCCATTTGCTTCCAAATGGGAGTAGATCATGTCTCGAAGAATTCTCTCCAGTAATTTCCCTACCACTGACGTAAGTCTCATCGGCCCATAGTTCCCTGGATTATCCTTGCTACCCTTCTTAAACAGAGGAACAACATTGGCTATTCTCCAGTCCTCCGGGACATCACCTGAGGATCCAAAGATTTCTGTCAAGGCCTCAGCAATTTCCTCTCTAGCCTCCTTCAGTATTCTGGGGTAGATACCCATCAGGCCCTGGGGACTTATCTACCTTAATATTTTTCAAGACGCCCAACAGCTCGTCTTTTTGGATCTCAATGTAACCCAGGCTATCTACACTCCCTTCTCCAGACCCAACATCTACCAATTCCTTCTCTTTGGTGAATACTGGTGCAAAGTATTCATTTAGTACCTCGCCCATTTCCTCTGGCTCCACGCATAGATTCCCTTGCCTATCCTTCAGTGGGCCAACTCTTTCCCTGGCTACC
The DNA here is from genome assembly GCF_047496885.1 of Scyliorhinus torazame. Classification (NCBI taxonomy): domain Eukaryota; kingdom Metazoa; phylum Chordata; class Chondrichthyes; order Carcharhiniformes; family Scyliorhinidae; genus Scyliorhinus; species Scyliorhinus torazame. The sequence goes on from NC_092737.1 coordinate 34,704,125, forward strand.
CTCTTGCTTTTTATGTACGTGTAAAAAGCCTTGGGATTTTCCTTAACCCTATTTGCCAATGACTTTTCGTGACCCCTTCTAGCCCTCCTGACTCCTTGCTTAAGTTCCGTCCTACTTTCATAGAACATAGAACGATACAGCGCAGTACAGGCCCTTCGGCCCACGATGTTGCACCGACATGGGAAGTCAAAAAAACAAAAGCCATCTAACCTACACTATGCCATTATCATCCATATGCTTATCCAATAAACTTTTAAATGCCCTCAATGTTGGCGAGTTCACTACTGTTGCAGGTAGGGCATTCCACGGCCTCACCACTCTTTGCATAAAGAACCTACCTCTGACCTCTGTCCTATATCTATTACCCCTCAGTTTATGGCTATGTCCCCTCGTGCTAGCCATTTCCATCCGCGGGAGAAGGCTCTCACTGTCCACCCTATCTAACCCCCTGATCATTTTGTATGCCTCTATTAAGTCTCCTCTTAACCTTCTTCTCTCTAACGAAAACAACCTCAAGTCCATCAGCCTTTCCTCATAAGATTTTCCCTCCATACCAGGCAACATCCTGGTAAATCTCCTCTGCACCCGCTCCAAAGCCTCCACGTCCTTCCTATAATGCGGTGACCAGAACTGTACGCAATACTCCAAATGCGGCTGTACCAGAGTTTTGTACAGCTGCAACATGACCTCCTGACTCCGGAACTCAATCCCTCCACCAATAAAGGCCAACACTCCATAGGCCTTCTTCACAACCCGATCAACCTGGGTGGCAACTTTCAGGGATCTATGTACATGGACACCGAGATCCCTCTGCTCATCCACACTTCCAAGAATTTTACCATCAGCCAAATATTCTGCATTTCTGTTATTCCTTCCAAAGTGAATCACCTCACACTTCTCTACATTAAACTCCATTTGCCACCTCTCAGCCCAGCTCTGCAGCTTATCTCTGTCCCTCTGTAACCTGCAACATCCTTCCGCACTGTCGACAACACCACCGACTTTAGTGTCGTCTGCAAATTTACTCACCCACCCTTCTGCGCCCTCCTCTAGGTCATTGATAAAAATGACAAACAGCAACGGCCCCAGAACAGATCCTTGTGGTACGCCACTTGTATCTGAACTCCATTCTGAACATTTCCCATCAACCACCACCCTCTGTCTTCTTTCAGCTAGCCAATTTCTGATCCACATCTCTAAATCACCCTCAACCCCCAGCCTCCGTATTTTCTGCAGTAGCCTACCGTGGGGAACCTTATCAAACACTTTACTGAAATCCATATACACCACATCAACTGCTCTACCCTCGTCTACCTGTTCAGTCACCTTCTCAAAGAACTCAATAAGGTTTGTGAGGCATGACCTACCCTTCACAAAGCCATGCTGACTATCCCATATCATATTATTCCCATCTAGATGATTATAAATCTTGTCTCTTATAATCCCCTCCAAGACTTTACCCACAACAGACGTGAGGCTCACCGGTCTATAGTTGCCGGGGTTGTCTCTGCTCCCCTTCTTGAACAAAGGGACCACATTTGCTATCCTCCAGTCCTCTGGCACTATTCCTGTAGCCAACGATGACATAAAAATCAAAGCCAAAGGCTCCGCAATCTCTTCCCTGGCTTCCCAGAGAATCCTAGGATAAATCCCATCAGGCCCCGGGGACTTATCTATTTTCAGCCTGTCCAGAATTGCCAACCCCTCTTCCCTACGTACCTCAATGCCATCTATTCTAATAGCCTGGGTCTCAGCATTCTCCTCCACAACATTATCTTTTTCCTGAGTGAATACTGACGAAAAATATTCATTTAGTATCTTGCCTATCTCTTCAGACTCCACACACAACTTCCCATCCCTGTCCTTGACTGGCCCTACTCTTACCCTAGTCATTCGCTTATTCCTGACATACCTATAGAAAGCTTTTGGGTTTTCCTTGATCCTACCTGCCAAATACTTCTCGTGCCCCCTCCTTGCTCGTCTTAGCTCTCTCTTTAGCTCTTTCCTTATATTCCACACAGGCTTCGTCTGTTCCCAGCCTTTTAGCCCTGACAAATGCCTCCTTTTACTTTTTGACGTGGCCTACAATATCTCTCGTTATCCAAGGTTCCCGAATATTGCCCTATTTATCCTTCTTCCTCACAGGAACATGCCGGTCCTGAATTCCTTTCAACTGACACGTGAAAGCCTCCCACATGTCAGATGTTGATTTACCCTCAAACATCCGCCCCCAATCTAGGTTCTTGAGTTCCTGCCTAATATTGTTATAATTAGCCTTCCCCCAATTTAGCACATTCACCCTAGGACCACTCTTATCCTTGTTCACCAGCACTTTAAAACTTACTGAATTGTGGTCACTGTTACCAAAATGCTCCCCTATTGAAACATCTACCACCTGGCCGGGCTCATTCCCCAATACCAGGTCCAGTACCGCTCCTTCCCTAGTTGGACTGTCTACATATTGTTTTAAGAATTCCTCCTGGATGCTCCTTACAAACTCCGCCCCGTCTAAGCCCCTGGCACTAAGTGAGTCCCAGTCAATATTGGGTAAGTTGAAGTCTCCCAACACCACAACCCTGTTGTTTTTACTCTTTTCCAAAATCTGTCTACCTATCTGCTCCTTTATCTCCTGCTGGCTGTTGGGAGGCCTGTAGTAAACCCCCAACATTGTGACTGCACCCTTCTTATTCCTGATCTCTACCCATATAGCCTCACTGCCCTCTGAGGTGTCCTCCCGCAGTACAGCTGTGATATTCTCCCTAACCAGTAGCGCAACTCTACCTCCCCTTTTACATCCCCCTCTATCCCGCCTGAAACATCTAAACCTTGGAACGTTTAGCTGCCAATCCTGCCCTTCCCTCAACCAGGTCTCTAATGGCAACAACATCATAGTTCCAAGTACTAAGTTCATCTGCCTTACCCGTAATACTTCTTGCATTAAAACATATGCACTTCAGGCTACCAGACCCGCTGTGTTCAGCAACTTCACCCTGTCTGCTCTGCCTCAGAGCCACACTGTCCCTATTCCTAGTTCTCCCTCAATGTTCTCACCTTCTGACCTATTGCTCCCGTGCCCACCCCCCGCCATACTAGCTTAAACCCTCCCGTGTGACACTAGCAAACGTCGCGGCCAGGATATTTATGCCTCTCCAGTTTAGATGCAACCTGTCCTTTTTATACAGGTCACACCTGCCCCGGAAGAGCTAGCCTGCAGGGCGTGGTGCGCTAGCCTGCGGGCGTGGTGTTAGCCTGCGTGCGTGGTGTTAGCCTGCGGGCGTGGTGTTAGCCTGCGTGCGTGGTGTGCTAGCCTGCGTGCGTGGTGTTAGCCTGCGGGCGTGGTGTTAGCCTGCGGGCGTGGTGTTAGCCTGCGGGCGTGGTGTTAGCCTGCGGGCGTGGTGTTAGCCTGCGGGCGTGGTGTTAGCCTGCGGGCGGGGTGCGCTAGCCTGCGGGCGTGGTGCGTTAGCCTGCGGGCGCGGTGTTAGCCTGCGGGCGTGGTGCGCTAGCCTGCGGGCGTGGTGCGCTAGCCTGCGGGCGGGGTGCGCTAGCCTGCGGGCGTGGTGTTAGCCTGCGGGCGTGGTGCGCTAGCCTGCGGGCGTGGTGTTAGCCTGCGGGCGTGGTGCGTTACCCGCGGGCATGGTGCGCTAGCTTGGTTCCCCCCCTGTCTTTCTTCCTTAAAATAAGGCTCAAATAACCAAATTTTCTCAAATAGGTTTATAAATGATTGCTTGTTGTGTGGTATTGAGCTTCGAGCTTTGAGGGAAGTTAGTAGTGGAGAATGGGTCGTGTTGGATTGGATTTGTTTATTGTCACGTGGACCGAGGTACAATAAAAAGTATTTTTCTGCTAGCAGAAAAGATAGGGCAACACAAGGTACACAGTAACTACATAAGCACCGGCATCGGATGAAGCATACAGGGAGTAGTGTTAGTGAGGTCAGTCCATAAGAGGGTCGTTTAGGAGTCTGGTGACAGTGGGGAAGAAGCTGTTTTTGAGTCTGTTCGTGCGTGTTCTCAGACTTCTGTATCTCCTGCCCGATGGAAGAAGTGTCTGCGTGGGTTTCGCCCCCATGAGCCAAAGATATCCAAGGTAGGTGGATTGGCCACGCTAAATTGCCCCTTATTTGGAAAAAGTAAATTGGGTACTCTAAAGTTTTTTTTAAAAAGTAGTGGAGAAAGGGGTGCTTTCCATTTCCGACACCCTGTGTTGGCATCCAACGTTTTCATGATGGAAATCGCACTGGGTTAGATACAGAGTAAAGCTTCCTCTACACTGTCCCCATCAAACACTCACAGGACAGGTACAACACGGGGTTAGATACTGAGTAAAGCTTCCTCTACACTGTCCGCATCAAACACTCCCAGGACAGGTACAGCACTGCATTAGATACAGAGTAAAGCTCCCTCTACACTGTCCCCATCAAACATTCCCAGGACAGGTACAGCACGGGGTTAGATACTGAGTAAAGCTCACTCTACACTGTCCCCATCAAACATTCCCAGGACAGGTACAGCACGGGGCTAGATACAGAGTAAAGCTCCCTCTACACTGACCGCATCAAACACTCCCAGGACAGGTACAGCACGGGGTTAGATACAGAGTAAAGCTCCCTCTACACTGTCCCCATCAAACACTCCCAGGACAGGTACAGCACTGAGTTAGATACAGAGTAAAGCGTCCTCTACACTGTCCCCATCAAACACTCCCAGGACAGGTACAGCACGGTGTTAGATACAGAGTAAAGCTCCCTCTACACTGTCCCCATCAAACACTCCCAGGACAGGTACAGCCAGGGTTAGATACAGAGTAAAGCTCCGTCTACACGGTCCCCATCAAACACTCCCAGGACAGGTACAGCACGGGGTTAGTTACAGAGTAAAGCTCCCTCTACACTGTCCCCATCAAACACTCCCAGGACAGGTACAGCACGGGGTTAGATACAGAGTAAAGCTCCCTCTACACTGTCCCCATCAAACACTCCGAGGACAGGTACAGCACTGAGTTAGATACAGAGTAAAGCTCCCTCTACACTGTCCCCATCAAACACTCCCAGGACAGGTACAGCACGGTGTTAGATACAGAGTAAAGCTCCCTCTACACTGTCCCCATCAAACACTCCCAGGACAGGTACAGCCAGGGTTAGATACAGAGTAAAGCTCCGTCTACACGGTCCCCATCAAACACTCCCAGGACAGGTACAGCACGGGGTTAGATACAGAGTAAAGCTCCCTCTACACTGTCCCCATCAAACACTCGCAGGACAGGTACAGCACGGGGTTAGATACAGAGTAAAGCTCCCTCTACACTGTCCCCATCATACACTCCCAGGACAGGTACAGCACGGGGTTAGATACAGAGTAAAGCTCCCTCTACACTGTCCCCATCAAACACTCCCAGGACAGGTACAGCACGGGGTTAGATACAGAGTAAAGCTCCCTCTACACTGTCCCCATCAAACACTCCGAGGACAGGTACAGCACTGAGTTAGATACAGAGTAAAGCTCCCTCTACACTGTCCCCATCAAACACTCCCAGGACAGGTACAGCACGGGGTTAGATACAGAGTAAAGCTCCCTCTACACTGTCCCCATCAAACACTCCCAGGACAGGTACAGCCAGGGTTAGATACAGAGTAAAGCTCCGTCTACACGGTCCCCATCAAACACTCCCAGGACAGGTACAGCACGAGGTTAGATACAGAGTAAAGCTCCCTCTACACTGTCCCCATCAAACACTCCCAGGACAGGTACAGCACGAGGTTAGATACAGAGTAAAGCTCCCTCTACACTGTCCCCATCAAACACTCCCAGGACAGGTACAGCACGGAGTTAGTTACAGAGTAAAGCTCCCTCTACACTGTCCCCATCAAACACTCCAGGACAGGTACAGCACGGGGTTAGATACAGATTAAAGCTCCCTCTACACTGTCCCCATCAAACACTCACAGCACAGGTACAGCACTGAGTTAGATACAGAGCAAAGCTCCCTCTACACTGTCCCCATCAAACACTCCCAGGACAGGTACAGCACGGGGTTAGATACAGATTAAAGCTCCCTCTACACTGTCCCCATCAAACACTCACAGCACAGGTACAGCACTGAGTTAGATACAGAGTAAAGCTCCCTCTACACTGTCCCCATCAAACACTCACAGCACAGGTACAGCACTGAGTTAGATACAGAGTAAAGCTCCCTCTACACTGTCCCCATCAAACACTCCCAGGACAGGTACAGCACGGGGTTAGTTACAGAGTAAAGCTCCGTCTACACTGTCCCCATCAAACACTCCCAGGACAGGTACAGCACGGGGTTAGTTACAGAGTAAAGCTCCGTCTACACTGTCCCCATCAAACACTCCCAGGACAGGTACAGCACGGGGTTAGATACAGAGTAAAGCTCCCTCCACACTGTCCCCATCAAACACTCCCAGGACAGGTACAGCACGGGGTTAGATACAGAGTAAAGCTCCCTCTACACTGTCCCCATCAAACACTCCCAGGACAGGTACAGCACGGGGTTAGATACAGAGTAAAGCTCCCTCCACACTGTCCCCATCAAACACTCCCAGGACAGATACAGCACGGGGTTAGATACAGAGTAAAGCTCCCTCTACACTGTCCCCATCAAACACTCCCAGGACAGGTACAGCACGGGGTTAGATACAGAGTAAAGCTCCCTCTACACTGTCCCCATCAAACACTCCCAGGACAGGTACAGCACGGGGTTAGATACAGAGTAAAGCTCCCTCCACACTGTCCCCATCAAACACTCCCAGGACAGATACAGCACGGGGTTAGATACAGAGTAAAGCTCTGTCTACACTGTCCCCATCAAACACTCCCAGGACTGGTACAGCACGGGGTTAGATACAGAGTAAAGCACCCTCTACACTGTCCCCATCAAACACTCCCAGGACTGGTACAGCACGGGGTTAGATACAGAGTAAAGCTCCCTCTACACTGTCCCCATTAAACCGTGTCGGGCCATCACTATCCAGTCTTTGACTGCAGAATGGTAATTGCCCAGTTTCTGGCAGCAGATATCTGGCCATCATTGGCTGGGTGTGTTACACACTGAGCATGCTGTCAATCTCAGCTTGTGTGAGGAACTCCTTTCACCTGCACCCTCCCCATTCCTCACCCCATCACCCAAACATTCTTTCAAACACCTGCAGTCTGCTCCTGCCTCATTTCAGTCATTCTGCTCCATGTGCGTGGCACATTCATTCCTTGTCAGGAAGCAAAGGCACATGTATGTCTGCACGGATGTACCGCATTTCCTCGTGGTGCCTCCAGGACAAGACAGCTGTAAAGCCTTTACCTTGTGCATTCGCTCTTTGGCAGTTGGGATTAGAATTCCCGAGTTTGCCCACATCCGAGATGTTATTGTCGGTGCCTCTCTGGCTGTCTGACTTTGCTGACTTTATGGTGCTGTTCAGATGAGTTTCTCTGGGAAACTCTCGACTCGCTGCCACGTTGGTATATCCGCTGTGGGAAAGGCAACGGTTCACCCAGGCCCCATTGGGCTCATTGCTGCGGTTGGAGGTGAGTGGGAGTGGGTCTGGCCCTACACCAGTTTGTGAAAGGTCTCCTGCTTTCCAGCTGCTCTCCAGCATTATTAACCCCGGCAGTGCCAGGTAAAGTCTCCATAGTCCCAGAAGACCGTCGGCTGTTTTGCCCATTGAGTTTACCGGCTGAGGTTATTCGTGAATCCCCCAGTCTTCTCAGCCTTGCCCCTCGCCTGAGGTGTGGTGACCCTCAGGTTAAACCACCAGCAGATAGCTCTCTCTCTCTCGTGCTGTCTCTCTCTCTCTCACGCTCTCTCTCTCTCTCTCACGCTCTCTCTCTCTCGCGCTCTCTCTCTCTCTCTCTCGCGCTCTCTCTCTCTTTAGCGCTCGCTCTCGCGCTCTCTCGCACGCTCTCTCTGTCGCTCGTGCGCTCTCTGTCGCTCGTGCGCTCTCTGTCGCTCGTGCGCTCTCTCTCGCTCGCGCGCGCTCTCTCTCTCTCTCTCGCGCTCTCTCTCTCGCGCTCTCTCTCTCTCTCCAAGGGGAACGCAGGCTATGGTCTCCTGGGTCTAAGGAGACTAGTACCAGGTGGAACTTGTGAAGCACCTGTGGCTACTTGCTGTCTTATCCAACATTGTTAGCTGGTCGCAAGTGTGAGGATCTGCTTTCCCGCTTCTCGCCCCCCACCCCCGAAACCCATCAAATGTCCTGTGTTGCATTTTGATCTGGAGCCTGGCTGTAGCGAGGGTTGATGTGGGGGTGGGGATGCTGGGGAGTACCTGCAGTCCGGGGAAGGAACAATAGCTCAGCACCTTTCGGCAGCCTTGCCGCTTGCGCAGCCAAGTGGACTATTGTCTGTCCAGCTTGACCACGGGAAGTTGGGGAAAGAAGGGTGGCCAGGCTGGAGGTTTCCAGGCCTGTCGCCGTTTGTTCTGGGGGATCTGTGGAGGACCGTGCCCTGTAACCCCTAAACCCTCTAATCTCCCCCAGCCCGCCTGCCCGGCACCTTACCCATTTCGAGCTCCCGCACATTACCATCGTGCTGCACCGTTGGTGGCCGTGCTTTCAGCGGCCTGGCCCCTGAGCTCTGGAATTCCCTCCCTCAATCTTTCTGCCCCTCCATCAGCCCAGCGACAAATCGTCTATCCCCTGACGAGCTGCCCAACTGGGGCGAGGGTGGACACCCGCTGCAATGCACCATCCGCTCAGAACAGTGGGTGTGTTCCAGGTGACTGGCTTCCCCCGGTAGAGAGGGCATGTAGAGAAACAGTTACTCAGCAAGAAGAGTTTCTTTGCTTGTGCGGAGACTGCGCGTTCTCCCGCGTGTCTGCGTGGGTTTCCTCCGGGTGCTCCGGTTTCCTCCAACAGTCCAAAGATTAGGTGGATTAATGGGAATGGGGCGGGGGAGTGGGCCTAGATCGGACTTTCGGAGGGTCGGTTCAAACTGGATGGGCCGAGCGGCCGCCTCGTTGGGCAGTTTGGAGATTCCCACGATTCTGTGGTCTGGTATTCTGGGCGGGTTGCCTGCCTCTCAGTAGATAGACATTTGGAAAAATCATTTTTTAATGCATCTTTCCCCGATTTGTGTTTTTCTCCCCCCTCCCCCCCCCTTTTTTTTTTGTTTGTCTCCCCACAGGAGCGGCTCACCCCCACGCAGCCCCCTCCAGCCGTGAGGGTGGGACGGTCTGGGTCACAGACCTCGCGACGACCGCGGTCAGCCCCGCTCCGCGACCGGCCTGCGGGAGGAGAGCCCGCGCTGGCCCGGACCAAATACGTCAGTATCTCACTACAATCACCCACCTCTTACACCCTGGTAGCTGGCCCTGGTGGCTTTGTCCCCTTGCCTTCATTCCCCGTGCTTCTCTCTGGTCGAGACTTCCTTCCCCGTGTGTGCGCGAGACAGAGTCGCAATGACTTTGATTTCCTTTTTGAATGTTTGGGGTCATTGCATGCTTGCGGATTGAGGCCATTGGGCCCACGATGCTTGTCCTGGCTCTCTGAAAGAGCGATCGGACTGCTCGCACTCTCACTCTCTCTCTCTCTCTCTCTCTTTATTTTCAAGTCTCTCCCACGCTCCCAGATCATTCCAGACTCCCGTCATTCCAGTGCTCTCCCGGCCTGACGTGCATTGGCTCCTGGTCCAGCACCATCTCGATCCCGCAACCCTCGCCCTCCCTAATCCCCTCCAATGCCCCGGGATGTCCACCGTTCTCGCCTCTCGCACACCCTTCTTCAGACTGCTGGCTCGGCTACACAAGCTTTACCGTTTCCTTCCTAAACCCCTCCACCTCCTCTTTCCCCCTTTTTTCCAAAATTGCAACTTTAATTCTCTCTGAGCGAGCTTTGGGGTCGCCTGCCCCAACGTCTCCACCTGACTTCCTGTGCGACTGTGCTGGATCATAGCTCTCGTGAAGCACATCGGGACTTTCGGGTGCTACGTAAACGGAGATCGCTGCTGTTTTCAGAGTTGACTGTCGGCTGTAACGTCTGGTGGGTCGGCTTAACCTGCTCCATTTAAGTTGATGTCAGTAGTGAAGGGTTAAGAATGTGCAACGGCACAATCCCCACTGAGCTTTGTGCCCCCCCCCCCCCCGCCTTCCCCGGCATGTCAGAAACCCACATCTCATTCCTAACCACCCCAGAATACGTGGGAATTGAGAGGCCCTGGAGTAATTGGCTGCACTCTGCTCAAGGGCTCTGCTGGGGTGGGCAGGGGTGCTGTGTGGGTGGGGGAGTGGTTTCTCCTTGTTGGTGCGGTGCCCTGTTTGTGGGGGCGGTGGGAGTGTAGATAGCGGGTGGGTGGGTGTGGGGTGGGGAGATGGTTGGCAGGATGCGTGTTGGCAGGGGGTGGATGTGTTATTTAAACATGCCTGTATTTGATTGCTTGCGGGTGCCTTTTGTGTCGATCTGATTGAAGCACGGGGCCTGGTTCAGTTTTGACCTGCTTTGCCAATGCCCGGTGGTCAGGCCGATGCCCACACTCCGTAAAGAATCAGTCACTCAGTCCCACAGGGCAGTAATGTCCAGACACAGCTGACTCTAGGCATTGAGAGTCGGTGCTGTGAGGGAGGAAGAGGCAAGGGCCGGTGTGCGGGAAGGGCCTTTAATACTCATCAAACAAAAGGCCAGAGCTCCGACGCCCCTCATAGCTGCAAACGTGGTGGACAGGGTTGGATCTGCTTCAAGCCGTTGATAAAGCACCCAAGGAGAGGGAAGAGAGAGGCCGGGAGGGGGTAGATACCGAGAGGAGGAGGCAGCAAGGAGATAAAAGAGAGAGACCGAGGCCAGGAGGAGGTAGAAACCGAGAGGAGGAGGCAGCAAGGAGAGAGAGAGACCGAGAGGAGGAGGCAGTAAGGAGAGAGAGAGAGACCGAGAGGAGGAGGCAGTAAGGAGAGAGAGAGACCGAGAGGAGGAGGCAGTAAGGAGAGAGAGACCGAGAGGAGGAGGCAGTAAGGAGAGAGAGAGACCGAGAGGAGGAGGCAGTAAGGAGAGAGATACCAGAGAGGAGGAGGCAGTAAGGAGAGAGAGAGACCGAGAGGAGGTAGAAACCGAGAGGAGGAGGCAGTAAGGAGAGAGAGACTGAGAGGAGGAGGCAGTAAGGAGAGAGAGAGACTGAGAGGAGGAGGCAGTAAGGAGAGGGAGAGACCGAGAGGAGGAGGCAATAAGGAGAGAGAGACCGAGAGGAGGAGGCAGTAAGGAGAGGGAGACCGAGAGGAGGAGGCAGTAAGGAGAGAGAGACCGAGAGGAGGAGGCAGTAAGGAGAGAGAGACTGAGAGGAGGAGGCAGTAAGGAGAGGAAAGAGAGAGACCGAGAGGAGGAGGCAGAAAGGAGAGAGAGACCGAGAGGAGGAGGCAGTAAGGAGAGAGAGAGACCGAGAGGAGGAGGCAGTAAGGAGAGAGAGAGACCGAGAGGAGGAGGCAGTAAGGAGAGGGAGACCGAGAGGAGGAGGCAGTAAGGAGAGGGAGAGACCGAGAGGAGGAGGCAGTAAGGAGAGGGAGAGACCGAGAGGAGGAGGCAGTAAGGAGAGGGAGAGACCGAGAGGAGGAGGCAGTAAGGAGAGGGAGACCGAGAGGAGGAGGCAGTAAGGAGAGGGAGAGACCGAGAGGAGGAGGCAGTAAGGAGAGAGAGAGACTGAGAGGAGGAGGCAGTAAGGAGAGGGAGAGACCGAGAGGAGGAGGCAGTAAGGAGAGGGAGAGACCGAGAGGAGGAGGCAGTAAGGAGAGGGAGAGACCGAGAGGAGGAGGCAGTCGGGAGAGAGAGAGACCGAGAGGAGGAGGCAGTAAGGAGAGAGAGAGAGACCGAGAGGAGGAGGCAGTAAGGAGAGAGAGAGACCGAGAGGAGGAGGCAGTAAGGAGAGGGAGACCGAGAGGAGGAGGCAGTAAGGAGAGGAAAGAGAGACCGAGAGGAGGTAGAAACCGAGAGGAGGAGGCAGTAAGGAGAGAGAGAGACCGAGAGGAGGAGGCAGTAAGGAGAGAGAGAGACCGAGAGGAGGAGGCAGTAAGGAGAGAGAGAGAGACCGAGAGGAGGAGGCAGTAAGGAGAGAGAGAGACCGAGAGGAGGAGGCAGTAAGGAGAGGGAAGAGGGAGACCGAGAGGAGGAGGCAGTAAGGAGAGGGAGACCGAGAGGAGGAGGCAGTAAGGAGAGAGAGAGACCGAGAGGAGGAGGCAGTAAGGAGAGAGAGAGACCGAGAGGAGGAGGCAGTAAGGAGAGGGAGAGACCGAGAGGAGGTAGAAACCGAGAGGAGGAGGCAGTAAGGAGAGAGAGAGACCGAGAGGAGGAGGCAGTAAGGAGAGAGAGAGACCGAGAGGAGGAGGCAGTAAGGAGAGAGAGAGAGACCGAGAGGAGGAGGCAGTAAGGAGAGAGAGAGACCGAGAGGAGGAGGCAGTAAGGAGAGGGAGACCGAGAGGAGGAGGCAGTAAGGAGAGGGAAGAGAGAGACCGAGAGGAGGAGGCAGTAAGGAGAGGGAAGAGGGAGACCGAGAGGAGGAGGCAGTAAGGAGAGGGAGACCGAGAGGAGGAGGCAGTAAGGAGAGGGAGAGACCGAGAGGAGGAGGCAGTCGGGAGAGAGAGAGACCGAGAGGAGGAGGCAGTAAGGAGAGAGAGAGACCGAGAGGAGGAGGCAGTAAGGAGAGGGAGAGACCGAGAGGAGGAGGCAGTAAGGAGGTAGAAACCGAGAGGAGGAGGCAGTAAGGAGAGAGAGAGACCGAGAGGAGGAGGCAGTAAGGAGAGAGAGAGACCGAGAGGAGGAGGCAGTCGGGAGAGAGAGAGACCGAGAGGAGGAGGCAGTCGGGAGAGAGAGACTGAGAGGAGGTAGAAACCGAGAGGAGGAGGCAGTAAGGAGAGAGAGAGACCGAGAGGAGGAGGCAGTAAGGAGAGGGAGAGACCGAGAGGAGGAGGCAGTAAGGAGAGGGAGAGACCGAGAGGAGGAGGCAGTAAGGAGAGAGAGAGAGACCGAGAGGAGGAGGCAGTAAGGAGAGGGAGAGACCGAGAGGAGGAGGCAGTAAGGAGAGAGAGAGACCGAGAGGAGGAGGCAGTAAGGAGAGAGAGACCGAGAGGAGGAGGCAGTAAGGAGAGGGAGAGACCGAGAGGAGGAGGCAGTAAGGAGAGGGAGAGACCGAGAGGAGGAGGCAGTAAGGAGAGGGAGAGACCGAGAGGAGGAGGCAGTCGGGAGAGAGAGAGACCGAGAGGAGGAGGCAGTAAGGAGAGAGAGAGACCGAGAGGAGGAGGCAGTAAGGAGAGGGAGAGACCGAGAGGAGGAGGCAGTCGGGAGAGAGAGAGACTGAGAGGAGGTAGAAACCGAGAGGAGGAGGCAGTAAGGAGAGGGAGAGACCGAGAGGAGGAGGCAGTAAGGAGAGAGAGAGACCGAGAGGAGGAGGCAGTAAGGAGAGAGAGAGACCGAGAGGAGGTAGAAACCGAGAGGAGGAGGCAGTAAGGAGAGAGAGAGACCGAGAGGAGGAGGCAGTAAGGAGAGAGAGAGACCGAGAGGAGGTAGAAACCGAGAGGAGGAGGCAGTAAGGAGAGAGAGAGACCGAGAGGAGGAGGCAGTAAGGAGAGGGAGAGACCGAGAGGAGGAGGCAGTAAGGAGAGAGAGAGACCGAGAGGAGGAGGCAGTAAGGAGAGGGAGAGACCGAGAGGAGGAGGCAGTAAGGAGAGAGAGAGACCGAGAGGAGGAGGCAGTAAGGAGAGGGAGAGACCGAGAGGAGGAGGCAGTAAGGAGAGAGAGAGACCGAGAGGAGGAGGCAGTAAGGAGAGGGAGAGACCGAGAGGAGGAGGCAGTAAGGAGAGAGAGAGAGACCGAGAGGAGGAGGCAGTAAGGAGAGGGAGAGACCGAGAGGAGGAGGCAGTCGGGAGAGAGAGACCGAGAGGAGGAGGCAGTCGGGAGAGGGAGACCGAGAGGAGGAGGCAGTAAGGAGAGAGAGAGACCGAGAGGAGGAGGCAGTAAGGAGAGAGAGACTGAGAGGAGGAGGCAGTAAGGAGAGAGAGAGACCGAGAGGAGGAGGCAGTCGGGAGAGAGAGACTGAGAGGAGGAGGCAGTCGGGAGAGAGAGAGACCGAGAGGAGGAGGCAGTAAGGAGAGAGAGAGACCGAGAGGAGGAGGCAGTAAGGAGAGAGAGAGACCGAGAGGAGGAGGCAGTAAGGAGAGAGAGAGACCGAGAGGAGGATGCAGTAAGGAGAGGGAGAGACCGAGAGGAGGAGGCAGTAAGGAGAGAGAGAGACCGAGAGGAGGAGGCAGTAAGGAGAGGGAGAGACCGAGAGGAGGAGGCAGTAAGGAGAGAGAGAGACCGAGAGGAGGAGGCAGTAAGGAGAGGGAGAGACCGAGAGGAGGAGGCAGTAAGGAGAGGGAGAGACCGAGAGGAGGAGGCAGTAAGGAGAGGGAGAGACCGAGAGGAGGAGGCAGTCGGGAGAGAGAGAGACCGAGAGGAGGAGGCAGTAAGGAGAGAGAGAGACCGAGAGGAGGAGGCAGTAAGGAGAGGGAGAGACCGAGAGGAGGAGGCAGTAAGGAGAGGGAGAGACCGAGAGGAGGAGGCAGTAAGGAGAGGGAGAGACCGAGAGGAGGAGGCAGTAAGGAGAGAGAGAGACCGAGAGGAGGAGGCAGTAAGGAGAGGGAGAGACCGAGAGGAGGAGGCAGTAAGGAGAGGGAGAGACCGAGAGGAGGAGGCAGTAAGGAGAGAGAGAGACCGAGAGGAGGAGGCAGTAAGGAGAGAGAGAGACCGAGAGGAGGAGGCAGTAAGGAGAGAGAGAGACCGAGAGGAGGAGGCAGTAAGGAGAGGGAGAGACCGAGAGGAGGAGGCAGTAAGGAGAGAGAGAGACCGAGAGGAGGAGGCAGTAAGGAGAGGGAGAGACCGAGAGGAGGAGGCAGTAAGGAGAGAGAGAGACCGAGAGGAGGAGGCAGTAAGGAGAGAGAGAGACCGAGAGGAGGAGGCAGTAAGGAGAGAGAGAGACCGAGAGGAGGAGGCAGTAAGGAGAGAGAGAGACCGAGAGGAGGAGGCAGTAAGGAGAGGGAGAGACCGAGAGGAGGAGGCAGTAAGGAGAGAGAGAGACCGAGAGGAGGAGGCAGTAAGGAGAGGGAGAGACCGAGAGGAGGAGGCAGTAAGGAGAGGGAGAGACCGAGAGGAGGAGGCAGTCGGGAGAGAGAGAGACCGAGAGGAGGAGGCAGTAAGGAGAGAGAGAGACTGAGAGGAGGTAGAAACCGAGAGGAGGAGGCAGTAAGGAGAGGGAGAGACCGAGAGGAGGAGGCAGTAAGGAGAGGGAGAGACCGAGAGGAGGAGGCAGTAAGGAGAGAGAGAGACCGAGAGGAGGAGGCAGTAAGGAGAGGGAGAGACCGAGAGGAGGAGGCAGTAAGGAGAGGGAGAGACCGAGAGGAGGAGGCAGTAAGGAGAGAGAGAGACCGAGAGGAGGTAGAAACCGAGAGGAGGAGGCAGTAAGGAGAGAGAGACCGAGAGGAGGAGGCAGTAAGGAGAGGGAGAGACCGAGAGGAGGAGGCAGTAAGGAGAGGGAGAGACCGAGAGGAGGAGGCAGTAAGGAGAGGGAGAGACCGAGAGGAGGAGGCAGTAAGGAGAGAGAGAGACCGAGAGGAGGAGGCAGTAAGGAGAGGGAGAGACCGAGAGGAGGAGGCAGTAAGGAGAGAGAGAGACCGAGAGGAGGAGGCAGTAAGGAGAGGGAGAGACCGAGAGGAGGAGGCAGTAAGGAGAGGGAGAGACCGAGAGGAGGAGGCAGTAAGGAGAGGGAGAGACCGAGAGGAGGAGGCAGTAAGGAGAGAGAGAGACCGAGAGGAGGTAGAAACCGAGAGGAGGAGGCAGTAAGGAGAGAGAGACCGAGAGGAGGAGGCAGTAAGGAGAGGGAGAGACCGAGAGGAGGAGGCAGTAAGGAGAGGGAGAGACCGAGAGGAGGAGGCAGTAAGGAGAGGGAGAGACCGAGAGGAGGAGGCAGTAAGGAGAGGGAGAGACCGAGAGGAGGAGGCAGTAAGGAGAGGGAGAGACCGAGAGGAGGAGGCAGTCGGGAGAGAGAGAGACCGAGAGGAGGAGGCAGTAAGGAGAGAGAGAGACTGAGAGGAGGTAGAAACCGAGAGGAGGAGGCAGTAAGGAGAGGGAGAGACCGAGAGGAGGAGGCAGTAAGGAGAGGGAGAGACCGAGAGGAGGAGGCAGTAAGGAGAGAGAGAGACCGAGAGGAGGAGGCAGTAAGGAGAGAGAGACCGAGAGGAGGAGGCAGTAAGGAGAGAGAGACCGAGAGGAGGTAGAAACCGAGAGGAGGAGGCAGTAAGGAGAGAGAGAGACCGAGAGGAGGAGGCAGTAAGGAGAGGGAGACCGAGAGGAGGTAGAAACCGAGAGGAGGAGGCAGTAAGGAGAGAGAGAGAGACCGAGAGGAGGAGGCAGTAAGGAGAGAGAGAGACCGAGAGGAGGAGGCAGTAAGGAGAGGGAGACCGAGAGGAGGTAGAAACCGAGAGGAGGAGGCAGTAAGGAGAGAGAGAGACCGAGAGGAGGAGGCAGTAAGGAGAGAGAGACCGAGAGGAGGAGGCAGTAAGGAGAGAGAGAGACCGAGAGGAGGAGGCAGTAAGGAGAGAGAGAGACCGAGAGGAGGAGGCAGTAAGGAGAGGGAGAGACCGAGAGGAGGAGGCAGTAAGGAGAGAGAGAGACCGAGAGGAGGAGGCAGTAAGGAGAGAGAGAGACCGAGAGGAGGAGGCAGTAAGGAGAGGGAGAGACCGAGAGGAGGAGGCAGTAAGGAGAGAGAGAGACCGAGAGGAGGAGGCAGTAAGGAGAGGGAGAGACCGAGAGGAGGAGGCAGTAAGGAGAGGGAGAGACCGAGAGGAGGAGGCAGTAAGGAGAGAGAGAGACCGAGAGGAGGAGGCAGTAAGGAGAGGGAGAGACCGAGAGGAGGAGGCAGTAAGGAGAGGGAGAGACCGAGAGGAGGAGGCAGTCGGGAGAGAGAGACCGAGAGGAGGAGGCAGTCGGGAGAGGGAGACCGAGAGGAGGAGGCAGTAAGGAGAGAGAGAGACCGAGAGGAGGAGGCAGTAAGGAGAGAGAGAGACTGAGAGGAGGAGGCAGTAAGGAGAGGGAGAGACCGAGAGGAGGAGGCAGTAAGGAGAGGGAGAGACCGAGAGGAGGAGGCAGTAAGGAGAGAGAGAGACTGAGAGGAGGAGGCAGTCGGGAGAGGGAGACCGAGAGGAGGAGGCAGTAAGGAGAGAGAGAGACCGAGAGGAGGAGGCAGTAAGGAGAGAGAGACTGAGAGGAGGAGGCAGTAAGGAGAGAGAGAGACCGAGAGGAGGAGGCAGTCGGGAGAGAGAGACTGAGAGGAGGAGGCAGTCGGGAGAGAGAGAGACCGAGAGG
The DNA here is from genome assembly GCF_047496885.1 of Scyliorhinus torazame. NCBI lineage: Eukaryota > Metazoa > Chordata > Chondrichthyes > Carcharhiniformes > Scyliorhinidae > Scyliorhinus > Scyliorhinus torazame. Next base: position 34,721,448 of record NC_092737.1, read on the forward strand.
AGGAGGCAGTAAGGAGAGAGAGAGACCGAGAGGAGGAGGCAGTAAGGAGAGAGAGAGACCGAGAGGAGGAGGCAGTAAGGAGAGAGAGAGACCGAGAGGAGGATGCAGTAAGGAGAGGGAGAGACCGAGAGGAGGAGGCAGTAAGGAGAGGGAGAGACCGAGAGGAGGAGGCAGTAAGGAGAGAGAGAGACCGAGAGGAGGATGCAGTAAGGAGAGGGAGAGACCGAGAGGAGGAGGCAGTAAGGAGAGGGAGAGACCGAGAGGAGGAGGCAGTAAGGAGAGAGAGAGACCGAGAGGAGGAGGCAGTAAGGAGAGAGAGAGACCGAGAGGAGGAGGCAGTAAGGAGAGAGAGACCGAGAGGAGGAGGCAGTAAGGAGAGAGAGAGACCGAGAGGAGGAGGCAGTAAGGAGAGGGAGAGACCGAGAGGAGGAGGCAGTAAGGAGAGAGAGAGACCGAGAGGAGGAGGCAGTAAGGAGAGGGAGAGACCGAGAGGAGGAGGCAGTAAGGAGAGAGAGAGACCGAGAGGAGGAGGCAGTAAGGAGAGAGAGAGACCGAGAGGAGGAGGCAGTAAGGAGAGGGAGAGACCGAGAGGAGGAGGCAGTAAGGAGAGAGAGAGACCGAGAGGAGGAGGCAGTAAGGAGAGGGAGAGACCGAGAGGAGGAGGCAGTAAGGAGAGAGAGAGACCGAGAGGAGGAGGCAGTCGGGAGAGGGAGAGACCGAGAGGAGGAGGCAGTAAGGAGAGAGAGAGACCGAGAGGAGGAGGCAGTAAGGAGAGGGAGAGACCGAGAGGAGGAGGCAGTAAGGAGAGGGAGAGACCGAGAGGAGGAGGCAGTAAGGAGAGGGAGAGACCGAGAGGAGGAGGCAGTCGGGAGAGGGAGAGACCGAGAGGAGGAGGCAGTCGGGAGAGAGAGAGACCGAGAGGAGGAGGCAGTAAGGAGAGAGAGAGACTGAGAGGAGGAGGCAGTAAGGAGAGAGAGAGACTGAGAGGAGGAGGCAGTAAGGAGAGAGAGAGACCGAGAGGAGGAGGCAGTAAGGAGAGGGAGAGACCGAGAGGAGGAGGCAGTAAGGAGAGGGAGAGACCGAGAGGAGGAGGCAGTCGGGAGAGGGAGAGACCGAGAGGAGGAGGCAGTCGGGAGAGAGAGAGACCGAGAGGAGGAGGCAGTAAGGAGAGAGAGAGACTGAGAGGAGGTAGAAACCGAGAGGAGGAGGCAGTAAGGAGAGGGAGAGACCGAGAGGAGGAGGCAGTAAGGAGAGGGAGAGACCGAGAGGAGGAGGCAGTAAGGAGAGAGAGACCGAGAGGAGGAGGCAGTAAGGAGAGGGAGAGACCGAGAGGAGGAGGCAGTAAGGAGAGAGAGACCGAGAGGAGGATGCAGTAAGGAGAGGGAGAGACCGAGAGGAGGAGGCAGTAAGGAGAGGGAGAGACCGAGAGGAGGAGGCAGTAAGGAGAGGGAGAGACCGAGAGGAGGAGGCAGTAAGGAGAGGGAGACCGAGAGGAGGATGCAGTAAGGAGAGAGAGACCGAGAGGAGGAGGCAGTAAGGAGAGAGAGAGACCGAGAGGAGGAGGCAGTAAGGAGAGGGAGAGACCGAGAGGAGGAGGCAGTAAGGAGAGAGAGAGACTGAGAGGAGGAGGCAGTAAGGAGAGAGAGACCGAGAGGAGGAGGCAGTAAGGAGAGAGAGAGAGACCGAGAGGAGGAGGCAGTAAGGAGAGAGAGAGACCGAGAGGAGGAGGCAGTAAGGAGAGGGAGACCGAGAGGAGGTAGAAACCGAGAGGAGGAGGCAGTAAGGAGAGAGAGAGACCGAGAGGAGGAGGCAGTAAGGAGAGAGAGAGACCGAGAGGAGGAGGCAGTAAGGAGAGAGAGAGACCGAGAGGAGGAGGCAGTAAGGAGAGGGAGAGACCGAGAGGAGGAGGCAGTCGGGAGAGAGAGAGACCGAGAGGAGGAGGCAGTAAGGAGAGAGAGAGACCGAGAGGAGGAGGCAGTAAGGAGAGAGAGAGACCGAGAGGAGGAGGCAGTAAGGAGAGGGAGAGACCGAGAGGAGGAGGCAGTAAGGAGAGGGAGACCGAGAGGAGGAGGCAGTAAGGAGAGGGAGAGACCGAGAGGAGGAGGCAGTAAGGAGAGAGAGAGACCGAGAGGAGGAGGCAGTAAGGAGAGAGAGAGACCGAGAGGAGGAGGCAGTAAGGAGAGGGAGAGACCGAGAGGAGGAGGCAGTAAGGAGAGAGAGAGACCGAGAGGAGGAGGCAGTAAGGAGAGGGAGACCGAGAGGAGGAGGCAGTAAGGAGAGGGAGAGACCGAGAGGAGGAGGCAGTAAGGAGAGGGAGAGACCGAGAGGAGGAGGCAGTCGGGAGAGAGAGAGACCGAGAGGAGGAGGCAGTAAGGAGAGAGAGAGACCGAGAGGAGGAGGCAGTAAGGAGAGGGAGAGACCGAGAGGAGGAGGCAGTCGGGAGAGAGAGAGACCGAGAGGAGGAGGCAGTAAGGAGAGGGAGACCGAGAGGAGGAGGCAGTAAGGAGAGAGAGACCGAGAGGAGGAGGCAGTCGGGAGAGAGAGAGACCGAGAGGAGGAGGCAGTCCGGAGAGAGAGAGACCGAGAGGAGGAGGCAGTCGGGAGAGAGAGAGACCGAGAGGAGGAGGCAGTAAGGAGAGAGAGAGACCGAGAGGAGGAGGCAGTAAGGAGAGGGAGAGACCGAGAGGAGGAGGCAGTCGGGAGAGAGAGAGACCGAGAGGAGGAGGCAGTAAGGAGAGGGAGACCGAGAGGAGGAGGCAGTAAGGAGAGAGAGAGACCGAGAGGAGGAGGCAGTAAGGAGAGGGAGAGACCGAGAGGAGGAGGCAGTAAGGAGAGAGAGAGACCGAGAGGAGGAGGCAGTAAGGAGAGGGAGAGACCGAGAGGAGGAGGCAGTCGGGAGAGAGAGAGACCGAGAGGAGGAGGCAGTCGGGAGAGAGAGAGACCGAGAGGAGGAGGCAGTCGGGAGAGAGAGAGACCGAGAGGAGGAGGCAGTAAGGAGAGAGAGACCGAGAGGAGGAGGCAGTAAGGAGAGGGAGAGACCGAGAGGAGGAGGCAGTAAGGAGAGGGAGAGACCGAGAGGAGGAGGCAGTAAGGAGAGGGAGAGACCGAGAGGAGGAGGCAGTAAGGAGAGAGGGAGAGACCGAGAGGAGGAGGCAGTAAGGAGAGAGAGAGACTGAGAGGAGGAGGCAGTAAGGAGAGAGAGACCGAGAGGAGGAGGCAGTAAGGAGAGAGGGAGAGACCGAGAGGAGGAGGCAGTAAGGAGAGGGAGACCGAGAGGAGGAGGCAGTAAGGAGAGGGAGAGACCGAGAGGAGGAGGCAGTAAGGAGAGAGAGAGACCGAGAGGAGGAGGCAGTAAGGAGAGGGAGAGACCGAGAGGAGGAGGCAGTAAGGAGAGGGAGAGACCGAGAGGAGGAGGCAGTAAGGAGAGGGAGAGACCGAGAGGAGGAGGCAGTAAGGAGAGGGAGACCGAGAGGAGGAGGCAGTAAGGAGAGAGAGACCGAGAGGAGGAGGCAGTAAGGAGAGGGAAGAGAGAGACCGAGAGGAGGAGGCAGTAAGGAGAGAGAGACCGAGAGGAGGAGGCAGTAAGGAGAGAGAGAGACCGAGAGGAGGAGGCAGTAAGGAGAGGGAGAGACCGAGAGGAGGAGGCAGTAAGGAGAGGGAGAGACCGAGAGGAGGAGGCAGTAAGGAGAGGGAGAGACCGAGAGGAGGAGGCAGTAAGGAGAGAGAGAGACCGAGAGGAGGAGGCAGTAAGGAGAGGGAGAGACCGAGAGGAGGAGGCAGTATCCCTGTGGATTCAGGAAACGTTGTGCACAGCGCCAGCCCTCCGTGAGCAACACTGGAGCCAGGGGGCTGCTGTCAGAGCAGTGAAACGTGGGGTGGTCCTGCCGACATTGCTGAACCCACCATCCCCAACCGGAGGCACGTTTGTGATTGAAATCCCCTCGAGTCCCCAAAATGACCCAGTACCTGTACGGGACAGTGCACCGCGACACGCGCAATAGCAGTCTCCGGAAAACTGGAATGTCGTCTGCCTCTGGCAAGGCAGGAGGAGAATCTTCTTTCGCTGCCACTACTTTTCAAACTCCAGCTCTGCACCCAATTGACCTCTCTGGATTTCTCTGCCTTTCTTTCCAGGTGTTGCCGCCCTGGGGTCTTGGCCGTCTTCCTTGGGTTTCTCAATGTACAAAATAAGATGACTGATCACTCTCTTTGTTAGGTTAAATAATTTAACCCTTTTTATCACCCTACCAGGTCGCAACAGAAGAGCGAGCTATGTCTGCTTTCTTCCTCCATGATTTGAGCATCTAATCCTGTCTCGCTCGCTCGCTCTGTCTCTCTCGCTCGCTCTGTCTCTCTCGCTCGCTCGCTCGCTCTGTCTCTCTTGCTCGCTCTGTCTCGCTCGCTCGCTCTGTCTCTCTCGCTCTGTCTCTCTCGCTCGCTCTGTCTCTCTCGCTCGCTCTGTCTCTCGCTCGCTCTCTCGCTCGCTCTGACTCGCTCGCTCGCTCTGTCTCTCTCGCTCGCTCTGTCTCTCTCGCTCGCTCTGTCTCTCTCGCTCGCTCTGTCTCTCTCGCTCGCTCTTCTCTCTGGCTCGCTCTGTCTCTCTGGCTCGCTCTGTCTCTCTGGCTCGCTCTGTCTCTCTGGCTCGCTCTGTCTCTCTGGCCCGCTCTGTCTCTCTGGCCCGCTCTGTCTCTCTGGCCCGCTCTGTCTCTCTGGCCCGCTCTGTCTCTCTGGCCCGCTCTGTCTCTCTGGCCCGCTCTGTCTCTCTGGCCCGCTCTGTCTCTCTGGCCCGCTCTGTCTCTCTGGCCCGCTCTGTCTCTCTGGCCCGCTCTGTCTCTCTGGCCCGCTCTGTCTCTCTGGCCCGCTCTGTCTCTCTGGCCCGCTCTGTCTCTCTGGCCCGCTCTGTCTCTCTGGCCCGCCCTGTCTCTCTGGCCCGCCCTGTCTCTCTGGCCCGCCCTGTCTCTCTGGCCCGCCCTGTCTCTCTGGCCCGCCCTGTCTCTCTGGCCCGCCCTGTCTCTCTGGCCCGCCCTGTCTCTCTGGCCCGCCCTGTCTCTCTGGCCCGCCCTGTCTCTCTGGCCCGCCCTGTCTCTCTGGCCCGCCCTGTCTCTCTGGCCCGCCCTGTCTCTCTGGCCCGCCCTGTCTCTCTGGCCCGCCCTGTCTCTCTGGCCCGCCCTGTCTCTCTGGCCCGCCCTGTCTCTCTGGCCCGCCCTGTCTCTCTGGCCCGCCCTGTCTCTCTGGCCCGCCCTGTCTCTCTGGCCCGCTCCTTCTGTCTGGGCCCGCTCCCTCTGTCTGGGCCCGCTCCCTCTGTCTGGGCCCGCTCCCTCTGTCTGGGCCCGCTCCCTCTGTCTGGGCCCGCTCTGTCCACTACTGTTGCAGGCAGGGCATTCCACGCCCTTACTACTCCCTGAGTAACAAACCTACCACTGACATCTGCTTTATATCTATCTCCCCTCAATTTAAAGTTATGTCCCCTCGTGCTAGACATCACCATCCGAGGAAAAAGGCTCTCACTGCCCACCCTATCCAATCCTCTGATCATCTTTTATGCCTCAATTAAGTCACCTCTTAACCTTCTTCTCTCTAACGAAAACAGCCTCAAGTCCCTCAGCCTTTCCTCATAAGATCTTCCCTCCATACCAGGCAACATTCTGGTAAATCTCCTCTGCACCCTTTCCAATGCTTCCACATCCTTCCTATAATGCGGCGACCAGAACTGCGCGCAGTACTCCAAATGCGGCCGCACCAGAGTTTTGTACAGCTGCAACATGACCTCATGGCTCCGAAACTCAATCCCTCTACCAATAAAAGCTAACACACCGTATGCCTTCTTAACAACCCTCTCAACCTGGGTGGCAACTTTCAGGGATCTATGTACATGGACACCGAGATCTCTCTGCTCTTCCACACTGCCAAGAATCTTACCATTAGCCCAGTACTCTGTCTTCCTGTTATTCCTTCCAAAATGAATCACCTCACACTTTTCTGCATTAAACTCCATTTGCCACCTCTCAGCCCAGCGCTGCAGCTTATCTATGTCCCTTTGTAACTTGTAACATCGGTCCGCACTGTCCACAACTCCACCGACTTTAGTGTCATCTGCAAATTTACTCACCCATCCTTCTACGCCCTCCTCCAGGTCATTTATAAAAATGACAAACAGCAGTGGCCCCAAAACAGATCCTTGTGGTACACCACTAATAACTGGACTCCAGTCTGAACACTTCCCATCAACCACCACCCTTTGTCTTCCAGCTCGCCAATTTCTGATCCAAACTGCTGAATCCCATGTCTCCGTAATTTCTGCAGTAGCCTACCGTGGGGAACCTTATCAAACGCTTTACTGAAATCCATATACACCACATCAACTGCTTTACCCTTGTCCACCTGTTTGGTCACCTTCTCAAAGAACTCTAAGATTTGTGAGGCACGACCTACCCTTCACAAAACCATGTTGACTATCTCTAATCAAATTATTCCTTTCTATCATGGTGCAAGGTTGGAGAGGCTGGTTTTGAATCCACTTCACCAGAGTAAGAGGCACTTTGATTGGAACCTGAGGGGTATTGACCGGATGGTGGTGGAGAGGATGTTTCCTCATGTCGGGTAATCCAGAACTGAGGGTCACTGTTCAAAAATAAGGGGCCGCTTATTTAAGGCAGACATGGGGGTAAATCAGGAGGTCGTGAGACTGTGGGAGGCAGTGGAAGCAGATTCTTTACATATTTTTAAGGCAGATGTAATGAAATGAAAATCGCTTATTGTCATGAGTAGGCTTCAAATGAAGTTACTGTGAAAAGCCCCTAGTCGCCACATTCCGGCGCCTGTTCGGGGAGGCTGGTATGGGAATTGAACCGTGCTGCTGGCCTGCCTTGCTCTGCTTTCAAAGCCAGCGATTTAGCCCAGTGTGCTGAACCCGATTTAACAAGGGGGTGAAGGATCATTGGGGTGAAAGGTTATCAGGGGATTGGCAAGAATGTGAGGTTGAGATTACAGTCCGATCAGTCATGACAATATTGGACGGCAGAGTGGGCTGGAGGGGCCGAGGGAACTAATGCCAGTGGGGAACAGTTTGGCTCATTCTGGCTCTTGCTCCAAATTCGTATGTTTGTGTGATTTGAGTAGGCACAGGGAAGATTTCTGGGCAAGTCCAAAAATCATTCCAATAAACATCATAGTCACAAATTCCCAATGGGGGAATTCAGGAGTAACGTCTTACCCAGAGAGTGGGGAGAATGTGGGACTCGCTCCCACAGGGAGTGGGGAGAATGTGGGACTCGCTCCCACAGGGAGTGGGGAGAATGTGGGACTCGCTCCCACAGGGAGTGGGGAGAATGTGGGACTCGCTCCCACAGGGAGTGGGGAGAGTGTGGGACTCGCTCCCACAGGGAGTGGGGAGAATGTGGGACTCGCTCCCACAGGGAGTGGGGAGAATGTGGGACTCGCTCCCACAGAGAGTGGGGAGAATGTGGGACTCGCTCCCACAGGGAGTGGGGAGAATGTGGGACTCGCTGCCACGGAGGAGTGGGGAGAATGTGGGACTCGCTCCCACAGGGAGTGGGGAGAATGTGGGACTCGCTCCCACAGGGAGAGGGGAGAATGTGGGACTCGCTCCCACAGGGAGTGGGGAGAATGTGGGACTCGCTCCCATGGGGCGAATGGAGGAAGCTGGTATGGGGAACAGTGCGGCTCGATCCGTGCTCTACGCTCAATGAAATTTGTGACAGTCGGCAACTCCACTCCCGCTGAGCAATGTGAAAACTCACCTGACCTCTGCTTTCGTTCCAAACAGGAAAGTGAGGATGAAAACGCCTCGGATCTGGACGAGCTCAAGGAGAAATCGGACAGCGGCGGCAGTGAGTTTGGCAAGAAGAAGAGAAAGAAACGAAAAGAGAAGAAGGAGAAGAAGATCAAGAGGCGGAAAAAGGAGCAGGGTGCCGATGAGGAGGACGTGGGGCGCAAGGTAAGCTGTGTCTTCCAGCTCCTATCACTCCAGGTCGCATCAGGAGTGCCGCTAATCCACAGGGCACCATCGCTCTTAAAATCAGCGGCTTGAACTCGGCGCCCCTTTCGCTCTGTGGCCATTCTCCCCTTCAGCTCGATTCTGTCATTCGAGGCTGAGTGACCTGAACGCACTGCTCCGTTTTCCCTGATAGATTTCCGTTAGCTGAGGAAATCTATCGATCTGCGTCTTGACCCCCCCCGCCCCAGCCTCGACTGCTTTTCGGAAGTGAGCGGTCCAGATTCCCGCTACCCCCTCGTGTGTCCTGACGTCGCCTCAGAGGGATCTGCCTTTAATTCTGCCCTCTTGTTCCAAATCTTTCTCTCTCTCTATTGCTGTGGGCCGGCATTCAACAACTCCAAGGTGTATTATGGAGTCCACCTGACCCACAACTTTTCTGTTCAATTTGGCTGGGTGAGCGCGAGAGCCTGCCTTTCAGCTGTTATTCAACGGACTTTTAATCAAAAAAACAAGCTGTTTTCTACAAAATTAGTTAACATTTGTATAAACACACAGTCAGAATTTTTATCAACTACAAACATGAAGACCCCACACAGCTTCAGTAATCTGTGTATAACCCTGAATGAATTCCCCCTTAACTGTTCCAATTCAATAAATCTCCATAAACGGCAGGAAGGACGGGATTTGGAGCAGCTAACAGATATCTGATAGTCTGTTGACAAAACCCCTTTTGGGGGGGGGGGGCTGGTTCGTTGGTTGGTTGGTGGGGGGGGGGCTGGTTGGTTGGTTGGTGGGGGGGGGGGCTGGTTGGTTGGTTGGGGGGGAGGCTGGTTGGTTGGTTGGTGGGGGGGGCTGGTTGGTTGGTTGGTGGGGGGGGTTGCTTGGTTGGTTGGGGGGGGTTGCTTGGTTGGTTGGGGGGGGCTGGTTGGTTGGTTGGTTGGGGGGCTGGTTGGTTGGTTGGGGGGGCTGGTTGGTTGGTTGGGGGGGCTGGTTGGTTGGTTGGGGGGGGCTGGTTGGTTGGTTGGGGGGGGCTGGTTGGTTGGTTGGGGGGGGCTGGTTGGTTGGTTGGGGGGGGCTGGTTGGTTGGTTGGGGGGGGGCTGGTTGGTTGGTTGGGGGGGGGCTGGTTGGTTGGGGGGGGTTGGTTGGTTGGGGGGGGGGGCTGGTTTGGTTGGGGGGGGGCTGGTTGGTTGGTTGGTGGGGGGGTTGGTTGGTTGGTTGGTTGGTGGGGGCTGGTTGGTTGGTTGGTGGGGGCGGTGCTGGTTGGTTGGTTGGGGGGGGGTTGGTTGGTTGGGGGGGGTTGGTTGGGGGGGGGGTTGGTTGGTGGTGGGGGGGCTGGTTGGTTGGTTGGTGGGGGGGCAGGTTGGTTGGTTGGTGGGGGGGCTGGTTGGTTGGTTGGGGTGGGGGCTGGTTGGTTGGTTGGGGGGGGGCTGGTTGGTTGGTTGGTTGGGGGGGCTGGTTGGTTAATTGGGGGGGGGCTGGTTGGTTGGTTGGGGGGGCTGGTTGGTTGGGGGGGCTGGTTGGTTGGTTGGTTGGGGGGGGTTGGTTGGTTGGGGGGGGCTGGTTGGTTGGTTGGTGGGGGGGGCTGGTTGGTTGGTTGGTGGGGGGGGGCTGGTTGGTTGGTTGGTGGGGGGGGCTGGTTGGTTGGTTGGGGGGGCTGGTTGGTTGGTTGGGGGGGGCTGGTTGGTTGGGGGGGGCTGGTTGGTTGGTTGGTTGGGGGGGTTGGTTGGTTGGTTGGTGGGGGCTGGTTGGTTGGGGGGGCTGGTTGGTTGGTTGGGGGGGTTGGTTGGTTGGGGGGGGCTGGTTGGTTGGTTGGGGGGGGCTGGTTGGTTGGGGGGGGGTTGGTTGGTTGGGGGGGGGCTGGTTGGTTGGTTGGGGGGGGGCTGGTTGGTTGGTTGGCGGGGGGTTTGTTTGTTTGCTGGGGGCTGGTTGGTTGGTTGGTGGGGGCGGTGCTGGTTGGTTGGTTGGGGGGGGGGCTGGTTGGTTGGTTGGTGGGGGGGGGCTGGTTGGTTGGTTGGGGGGGGGGCTGGTTGGTTGGTTGGTGGGGGGGCTGGTTGGTTGGTGGGGGGGCTGGTTGGTTGGTTGGTGGGGGGGCTGGTTGGTTGGTTGGTGGGGGGGCTGGTTGGTTGGTTGGTGGGGGGGCTGGTTGGTTGGTTGGTGGGGGGGCTGGTTGGTTAGTTGGTGGGGGGGCTGGTTGGTTAGTTGGGGGGGGGCTGGTTGGTTGGTTGGGGAGGGCTGGTTGGTTGGGGGGGGGCTGGTTGGTTGGTTGGGGGGGCTGGTTGGTTGGTTGGGGGGCTGGTTGGTTGGTTGATGGGGGGGCTGGTTGGTTGGTTGGTGGGGGGGCTGGTTGGTTGGTTGGTGGGGGGGGGCTGGTTGGTTGGGGGGGGGCTGGTTGGTTGGTTGGTGGGGGGGCTGGTTGGTTGGTGGGGGGGCTGGTTGGTTGGTTGGTGGGGGGGGCTGGTTGGTTGGTTGGTGGGGGGGCTGGTTGGTTGGTTGGTGGGGGGGCTGGTTGGTTGCTTGGTGGGGGGGGGCTGGCTGGTTGGTTGGTTGGTGGGGGCGGGGCTGGTTGGTTGGTTGGGGGGGGGCTGGTTGGTTGGTGGGGGGGCTGGTTGGTTGGTTGGGGGGGGCTGGTTGGTTGGTTGGTGGGGGGGCTGGTTGGTTGGTTGGGGGGGGCTGGTTGGTTGGTTGGGGGGGCTGGTTGGTTGGGGGGGGCTGGTTGGTTGGGGGGGTTGGTTGGTTGGTTGGGGGGGCTGGTTGGTTGGGGGGGGGCTGGTTGGTTGGGGGGGGGCTGGTTGGTTGGGGGGGGCTGGTTGGTTGGTTGGTGGGGGGGGCTGGTTGGTTGGTTGGTGGGGGGGGCTGGTTGGTTGGTGGGGGGGGGCTGGTTGGTTGGGGGGGGCTGGTTGGTTGGGGGGGGCTGGTTGGTTGGGGGGGCTGGTTGGTTGGTTGGGGGGGGCTGGTTGGTTGCTTGGTGGGGGGGAGCTGGTTGGTTGGTTGGTGGGGGTGGGGCTGGTTGGTTGGTTGGGGGGGGGCTGGTTGGTTGGTTGGTTGGTTGGGGGGGTTGGTTGGTTGGTGGGGGGGCTGGTTGGTTGGTTGGGGGGGGGCTGGTTGGTTGGTTGGGGGGGGCTGGTTGGTTGGTTGGTGGGGGGGCTGGTTGGTTGGTTGGGGGGGGCTGGTTGGTTGGTTGGGGGGCTGGTTGGTTGGGGGGGTTGGTTGGTTGGTTGGGGGGGCTGGTTGGTTGGGGGGGGGCTGGTTGGTTGGGGGGGGCTTGTTGGTTGGTTGGTGGGGGGGGCTGGTTGGTTGGTTGGTGGGGGGGGGCTGGTTGGTTGGTGGGGGGGGGCTGGTTGGTTGGGGGGGGGCTGGTTGGTTGGGGGGGCTGGTTGGTTGGTTGGTTGGGGGGGGCTGGTTGGTTGCTTGGTGGGGGGGAGCTGGTTGGTTGGTTGGTGGGGGCGGGGCTGGTTGGTTGGTTGGGGGGGGGCTGGTTGGTTGGTTGGTTGGGGGGGTTGGTTGGTTGGTGGGGGGGCTGGTTGGTTGGTTGGGGGGGGCTGGTTGGTTGGTTGGGGGGGGCTGGTTGGTTGGTTGGTGGGGGGGCTGGTTGGTTGGTTGGGGGGGGCTGGTTGGTTGGTTGGGGGGGGGCTGGTTGTTTGGTTGGTGGGGGGGCTGGTTGGTTGGTTGGTGGGGGGGCTGGTTGGTTGGTTGGTGGGGGGGCTGGTTGGTTGGTTGGTGGGGGGGCTGGTTGGTTGGTTGGTGGGGGGGGCTGGTTGGTTGGTGCGGGGGGGGCTGGTTGGTTGGTTGGTGGGGGGGGGCTGGTTGGTTGGTTGGTGGGGGGGGGCTGGTTGGTTGGTTGGTGGGGGGGCTGGTTGGTGGGGGGGCTGGTTGGTTGGTTGGTGGGGGGGGCTGGTTGGTTGGTTGGTGGGGGGGCTGGTTGGTTGGTTGGTGGGGGGGCTGGTTGGTTGGTTGGTGGGGGGGGCTGGTTGGTTGGTGCGGGGGGGGGGCTGGTTGGTTGGTTGGTGGGGTGGGGGTTGCTTGGTTGGTTGGTTGGGGGGGGGTTGGTTGGTTTGGGGGGGGGTTGGTTGGTTGGTGGGGGGGGGCTGGTTGGTTGGTTGGTGGGGGGGGGCTTGTTGGTTGGTTGGTGGGGGGGGGGGGGCTGGTTGGTTGGTGGGGGGGGGGGGGGGCTGGTTGGTTGGTTGGTGGGGGGGGGGTTGTAAGCTCAGGTTTTGTTCCCATGGAGTATTCCGAAAGGATTTGTTCGGCTGAACTTTAACCAGATGCTGCAGATTGAAGATTATTGGTCAATGAACCAGAGGAGGTGACAGGAACTCGTGTGAAAAAGAAATGGTCTGGAATGTGCTAACCGAAAGGGCGGCAGAAACCGATTTAATCAATTATAATCAAGGGGAAATTGGCTAAATACTCAAGAAATGGTTCAGCATGGATTAATATTATCTCTCTCGAAGAGCTAGCCCAGGATTGATCGGCCCAATGGCCTTTGGCTGTAGGTTCACTGCCTGGCCAGCTGAATAATGCCCTGTTCTTTCTCTGTCTAACAGGCTGAACCGAAGACTTCTGCGCGCCTACTGGAGGACTGGGGGCTGGTAGACGTTGACCATGTATTCTCAGAGGACGACTACCGCACTTTAACTAACTACAAGGCCTTCAGCCAATTTATGAGGTGGGCTTGGAGGGAGATTTATAAAAAAAAAAGTGAGCCCTCACCGGTTAGAGGGGAAGGCGGCAGGTTGGACCCGCAATTGGCTCGGCGATTGGAAAGGGCGGTTGAGGAAGAGCAAGATCTTGGGAGTGCGTGTCCACAGGTTCCTGAGGGTAGACAAGGTGTTATTGTGCAACGATTTCCTTTATAATGGGCGAGGCACTGAATACAAAAGGAGGGATGTAATGGTGGAAGTGTATAAAACATTGGCAAAGCCACAGCTGGATTATTGTGCACAGTTCTGATCACCGCATCATAGGAAGAACACCATTGCTCTGGAGAGAGCGCACGGGGAGATTCACAACAATATTGCCGGGGCTTGACAATTGCAGCTAGCGTTGTTTTCCTCCAAACGGGATGCTAAGAGGTGACCGAATTGAGGTGGACAAAGTTATGAGGGGCCGAGGGTAGCGCAGTGGTTAGCACTGCTGCTTCACAGCTCCAGGGTCCCAGGTTCGATTCTGGCTTGGGTCACTGTCTGTGCGGAGTCTGCACGTCCTCCCCGTGTCTGCGTGGGTTTCCTCCGGGTGCTCCGGTTTCCTCCCACAGTCCAAAGATGTGCAGGTTAGGGTGGATTAATTACCCTGAGTGTCGAAAAAGGTTAGGTGGGGTTGCTGGGTTAGGTTGTAAGTGGGGTGCTCTTTCCAAGAGCCGATGTGGACTCGGTGGGCCGAATGGCCTCCTTCTGCACTGTAAATTCTATGGTAGACCGGAAAGCCTCGTTTCCCCAGCTGGGGGTGTCTGTCTTGCCCCTCAATAGTCCTGTGCCGTTGTTTCTGGAATGATTATGGCCGCTGCCTCTTTTTGCCTTCCACCCAGTCCATACGATGTGTTAATCTTTCGCTGTTTGTACGAAAATTGTCATCAGCGGCCCTAATTTTGCCTCTGGTTGATGAGAACGTGTGGTCCCCGTTTCCATAGCAATCAACATTGATGCTTTTAAAAGAGCGGAACGTCCCGCGGCCCTTCCCCATGTGACACTGAGTCCCACAAAAACTTTCGAGTCAGACCGTCTTGGTTCCAGAGTGGGTAAGAAGGAGCGTCTTGGAGGAGGAGAGGGGGCTGGGGAAGTTTGGGCAGCGAACCGCTGGGCACCGAGACGGGTGAAGGTCCAACCACACGATTCCTGTTTCCATCGATGATTGTGTCACTGTAACTGCGTAATGGTGACCGTATGGGCCACTTCTATACACGTGTAGCACGTTCGGGCCTCTTCCCGCTCTGCACCTCACGTGAATGTGTTTTTTCAACCCTAGACCTCTCATTGCCAAGAAGAACCCGAAGATCCCCATGTCCAAGATGATGACCATCCTGGGTGCCAAGTGGAGGGAGTTCAGCGCCAACAGCCCCTTCAAGGGATCGGCGGCGGCGGTGGCGGCGGCGGCAGCAGCTGCCGCAGTGGCGGCTGTGGTCGAGCAGGTGTCTGCCGGCGCCTCCTCGGGGACCCTCTCCGAGCCGCCGGTGCCTCCCGTCCGCAAGGCCAAGACCAAAGAGGGCAAAGGTGAGTGACCCATTGCACTCTCCCACCAAATTGATTGAACCTGGGTTAAACCACCCCGTGCTGCGCACAGCAAAGGTTATGAAGGCACGGGGAGGGTGTGGTGTTGTGGTAATAGCCCAGTAACCCAGAGGCAAAGGATAATGTTCTGGCTACACTGGTTCAAATCCCACAATGGCATCTGGCACTTCAATTTCATTAATAAATCTGTAATTGAAAAACCTATTAAATGGCTACTCATAGAACATAGAACATAGAAAATACAGCACAGAACAAGCCCTTCAGCCCACGATGTTATGCCGAACCTTTGTCCTAGATTAATCATAGATTATCATTGAATCTACAGTGCAGAAGGAGGCCATTCGGCCCCCTGAGTCTGCACCAGCTCTTGGAAAGAGCACCCTACCCAAACTCAACACCTCCACCCAACACCAAGGGCAATTTGGACATTAAGGGCAATTTATCATTGGCCAATTCACCTAACCCGCACATCTTTGGACTGTGGGAGGAAACCGGAGCACCCGGAGGAAACCCACGCAGACACAAAGAACAAAGAACAAAGAAATGTACAGCACAGGAACAGGCCCTTCGGCCCTCCAAGCCCGTGCCGACCATACTGCCCGACTAAACTACAATCTTCTACACTTCCTGGGTCCGTATCCTTCTATTCCCATCCTATTCATATATTTGTCAAGATGCCCCTTAAATGTCCCTATCGTCCCTGCCTCCACTACCTCCTCCGGTAGTGAGTTCCAGGCACCCACTACCCTCTGCGTAAAAAACTTGCCTCGTACATCTACTCTAAACTTTGCCCCTCTCACCTTAAACCTATGCCCCCTAGTAATTGACCCCTCTACCCTGGGGAAAAGCCTCTGACTATCCACTCTGTCTATGCCCCTCATAATTTTGTATACCTCTATCAGGTCGCCCCTCAACCTCCTTCGTTCCAGTGAGAACAAACCGAGTTTATTCAATCGCTCCCCATAGCTAATGCCCTTCATACCAGGCAACATTCTGGTAAATCTCTTCTGCACCCTCTCTAAAGCCTCCACATCCTTCTGGTAGTGTGGCGACCAGAATTGAACACTATACTCCAAGTGTGGCCTAACTAAGGTTCTATACAGCTGCAACATGACTTGCCAATTCTTATACTCAATGCCCCGGCCAATGAAGGCAAGCATGCCGTATGCCTTCTTGACTACCTTCTCCACCTGTGTAGCCCCTTTCAGTGATCTGTGGACCTGTACTCCTAGATCTCTTTGACTTTCAATACTCTTGAGGGTTCTACCATTCACTGTATATTCCCTACCTGCATTAGCCCTTCCAAAATGCATTACCTCACATTTGTCCAGGTTAAACTCCATCTGCCATCTCTCCGCCCAAGTCTCCAGACAATCTAAATCCTGCTGTATCCTCAGACAGTCCTCATCGCTATCCGCAATTCCACCAACCTTTGTGTCGTCTGCAAACTTACTAATCAGACCAGTTACATTTTCCTCCAAATCATTTATATATACTACAAAGAGCAAAGGTCCCAGCACTGATCCCTGTGGAACACCACTGGTCACAGCCCTCCAATTAGAAAAGCATCCCTCCATTGCTACCCTCTGCCTTCTATGGCCTAGCCAGTTCTGTATCCACCTTGCCAGTTCACCCCTGATCCCGTGTGACTTCACCTTTTGTACTAGTCTACCATGAGGGACCTTGTCAAAGGCCTTACTGAAGTCCATATAGACAACATCTACTGCCCTACCTGCATCAATCATCTTAGTGACCTCCTCGAAAAACTCTATCAAGTTAGTGAGACACGACCTCCCCTTCACAAAACCGTGCTGCCTCTCACTAATACGTCCATTTGCTTCCAAATGGGAGTAGATCCTGTCTCGAAGAATTCTCTCCAGTAATTTCCCTACCACTGAAGTAAGGCTCACCGGCCTGTAGTTCCCGGGATTATCCCTGCCACCCTTCTTAAACAGAGGAACAACATTGGCTATTCTCCAGTCCTCCGGGACATCCCCTGAAGACAGCGAGGATCCAAAGATTTCTGTCAAGGCCTCAGCAATTTCCTCTCCAGCCTCCTTCAGTATTCTGGGGTAGATCCCATCCGGCCCTGGGGACTTATCTACCTTAATATTTTTTAAGACACCCAACACCTCGTCTTTTTGGATCACAATGTGACCCAGGCTATCTACACCCCCTTCTCCAGACTCAACATCTACCAATTCCTTCTCTTTGGTGAATACTGATGCAAAGTATTCATTTAGTACCTCGCCCATTTCCTCTGGCTCCACACATGGATTCCCTTGCCTATCCTTCAGTGGGCCAACCCTTTCCCTGGCTACCCTCTTGCTTTTTATGTAAGTGTAAAAAGCCTTGGGATTTTCCTTAACCCTATTTGGCAATGACACGAGGAGGACGTGCAGACTCCGCACAGACAATGACCCAAGCCGGAATCGAACCTGGGACCATGGATCTGTGAAGCAATTGTGCTATCCACAATGCTACCGTGCTGCCCTTAAGAACAAATAAATCTACACTATATCATTTTCCCGCAATCCATGTACCTATCCAACAGCTGCTTGAAGGTCCCTAATGTTTCCGACTCAACTACTTCCACAGGCAGTGCATTCCATGCCCCCACTACTCTCTGGGTAAAGAACCTACCTCTGATATCCCTCCTATATCTTCCACCTTTCACCTTAAATTTATGTCCCCTTGTAATGGTGTGTTCCACCTGGGGAAAAAGTCTCTGACTGTCTACTCTATCTATTCCCCTGATCATCTTATAAACCTCTATCAAGTCGCCCCTCATCCTTCTCCGCTCTAATGAGAAAAGGCCTAGCACCCTCAACCTTTCCTCGTAAGACCTACTCTCCATTCCAGGCAACATCCTGGTAAATCTTCTTTGCACCTTTTCCAGAGCTTCCACATCCTTCCTAAAATGAGGCGACCAGAACTGTACACAGTACTCCAAATGTGGCCTTACCAAAGTTTTGTACAGCTGCATCATCACCTCACGGCTCTTAAATTCAATCCCTCTGTTAATGAACGCGAGCACACCATAGGCCTTCTTCACAGCTCTATCCACTTGAGTGACAACTTTCAAAGATGTATGAACATAGACCCCAAGGTCTCTCTGCTCCTCCACAATGCCAAGAACTCTACCGTTAACCCTGTATTCCGCATTCATATTTGTCCTTCCAAAATGGACAACCTCTCACTTTTCAGGGTTAAACTCCATCTGCCACTTCTCAGCCCAGCTCTGCATCCTATCTATGTCTCTTTGCAGCCGACAACAGCCCTCCTTACTATCCACAACTCCACCAATCTTCGTATCATCTGCAAATTTACTGACACACCCTTCAACTCCCTCATCCAAGTCATTAATGAAAATCACAAACAGCAGAGGACCCAGAACTGATCCCTGCGGTACGCCACTGGTAACTGGGATCCAGGCTGAATATTTGCCATCCACCACCACTTTCTGACTTCTATCGGTTCATCCGGTTCATTTGGGGCAGGAGCCGTACCTGGCCGACAGGTGACTCCAGACCTCCGGCACTCTGCTTTTGACCCGCAAATGGCCCTGAAAGCCACTCCCGTTGTATCAAGCCGCCACCGAGTCTAAAACGAATGGATCACCCGACATTGACCAAGGCACCAAGCAGCACACCCAGCCGTTGGCCAGCTCGCAGAGTCCTCCCTTGCCACCGTTTCGGAGGCTTGTGCCAAGATCGGGAAGGCTGCCTTGTAGACAGGCCAAGCAACAGCCTGACGAGGCCGTACCCGCAGAATTATGCCTCGCGGATGGTCGTCCCCATCGCTGGGTACGTCCTGACCCACTGGCTCTTGAAGAGTCAAACGGACTTGGAACGTTAACTCTGTTTCTATGTTCACAGATGCTGCTGAGACCTGCTGAACCTTTCTAGAAGCTTCTGTTCTTATTTCAGATTTCCAGTATCTGCAGTGTTTTGCTTTTATTGTAATCTTCAACTGATTTACCTTTCCTGTTGAGTGTCTATATCTCAGGATTGTATATTGTTATAGACTACGTAACACCTATTTAAATACTACCCATTGCCTGATTATGATGATTCCCCCACCCCCCCAATCACCAATCCAACTTGCCCCTCATACCTTCATGGTTTTGTTTTATTCAGATTTGAAACTCCGAATAAACTCTTTCAAAGTTAATATAAAATTCTAACATATTATGATCACTATTTCTTAATGTCTCCTTTACGGCGAATGCTGCACGAGTTCAGCCTTTGGCTTCCAGCTTTTTAACATTTCCGCATACTGATCCTGTTTTGATGTTTTGTCTCCGCTTCGTCTGCTTTCGATTTCTGCCCGCTACTTTCCTACTTCCTGTTACCAGCTTTACTTTCCTCCAATCTGAGCCCCCTCTCCGGCTCCCATCCCCCTGCCAATCCAGTTTGAAACCCTCCCCAACAGCGCTCGCAAAGCTCCCTTGTGAGGGTGTTGGTCCCGCTGCGGCTGAGGTGCCATTGTGTCCACGTTGTGCAGATCCCGCCTGCCCCAGAATTGATCCGAATGCCTCCGAAACCAGGCGCCCCCCTCCTCACAGCGATTCCCCAGCCACGTGTCCAATCCTCTTATTCCTGCATTTGCCCGCACGTGGCACTGGGAGCAATCCTGAGATTACTGCTCTTGTACCACCTAAGATCTGCGTTCAGGGCCTTGCCCCACCTCCGACTTGCCCTTGGTGCTGACACGGACCCTGACATCTGGCTGTTCACCCTCTCCCAGAAGAATATCCCGCAGCCGCTCAGTGACATCCCTGACGCCAGGGAGGTAACGCTCCATCCTGGTGCCACGTCTGTGGCTGCAGAAACGTCCATGCCTGCCCCAGAATCCTCTGTCACTGTGGCTCTCCCACTCTGTCCTCTCTCCACCTGCCGTGCGGCCGAGACACCCGCGATGCCACAGACCTGTCTCTCGCTGCACTCCCCAGGAACCTCCACCGTCGCCTGCATGCATTCCGGCTCAGCCAAGACGTTTGCTCCGGGTTTAGCGTCTACAAATGTCACAAACGGGCCCGGGCAAGGGAGGGGCAGCCACCCGAGCAACGTGTCCGTTTTGTCGTTTGCAGGTCCTGGTGCGAAGAAGCGCAGCAAGAGCCCGCGGGTCCCTGAGGAGAAGAAGAAAAAGAGGAAGAAGCTGATTCCCTTGAAAATCAAGCTGGGCATAATGGGGTCAAAGAGGAAGAAAAGCTCCTCGGTAAGTGTCTGTCTCTGTGTAACACTGGGGTACAGTACTGGTGGGGACGGGTCTGTCACTGTATAACACTGGGGTACAGTACTGGTGGGGACGGGTCTGTCTCTGTGTAACACTGGGGTACAGTACTGGTGGGGACGGGTCTGTCACTGTATAACACTGGGGTACAGTACTGGTGGGGACCGGTCTGTCACTGTATAACACTGGGGTACAGTACTGGTGGGGACGTGTCTGTCACTGTATAACACTGGGGTAGTGTACTGGTGGGGACGTGTCTGTCGCTGTATAACACTGGGGTAGTGTACTGGTGGGGACGTGTCTGTCGCTGTGTAACACTGGGGTACAGTACTGGTGGGGACGGGTCTGTCACTGTATAACACTGGGGTACAGTACTGGTGGGGATGGGTCTGTCACTGTATAACACTGGGGTACAGTACTGGTGGAGACGGGTCTGTCACTGTGTAACACTAGGGTACAGCACCGGTGGGGACGTGTCTGTCTCTGTGTAACACTGGGGTACAGTACTGGTGGGGTCGGGTCTGACACTGTATAACACTGGGGTACAGTACTGGTGGGGATGGGTCTGTCACTGTATAACACTGGGGTACAGTACTGGTGGGGACGGGTCTGTCACTGTGTAACACTGGGGTACAGTCCTGGTGGGGACGGGTCTGTCACTGTATAACACTGGGGTACAGTACTGGTGGGGATGGGTCTGTCACTGTATAACACTGGGGTACAGTACTGGTGGAGACGGGTCTGTCACTGTATAACACTGGGGTACAGTACTGGTGGGGACGGGTCTGTCACTGTATAACACTGGGGTATAGTACTGGTGGGGACGGGTCTGTCACTGTATAACACTGGGGTACAGTACTGGTGGGGACGTGTCTGTCTCTGTGTAACACTGGGGTACAGTACTGGTGGGGACGTGTCTGTCACTGTATAACACTGGGGTAGTGTACTGGTGGGGACGTGTCTGTCACTGTATAACACTGGGGTAGTGTACTGGTGGGGACGTGTCTGTCGCTGTGTAACACTGGGGTACAGTACTGGTGGGGACGGGTCTGTCACTGTATAACACTGGGGTACAGTACTGGTGGGGACCGGTCTGTCACTGTATAACACTGGGGTACAGTACTGGTGGGGACGTGTCTGTCACTGTATAACACTGGGGTAGTGTACTGGTGGGGACGTGTCTGTCGCTGTGTAACACTGGGGTACAGTACTGGTGGGGACGGGTCTGTCACTGTATAACACTGGGGTACAGTACTGGTGGGGATGGGTCTGTCACTGTATAACACTGGGGTACAGTACTGGTGGAGACTGGTCTGTCACTGTGTAACACTGGGGTACAGCACTGGTGGGGACGTGTCTGTCTCTGTGTAACACTGGGGTACAGTACTGGTGGGGTCGGGTCTGACACTGTATAACACTGGGGTACAGTACTGGTGGGGATGGGTCTGTCACTGTATAACACTGGGGTACAGTACTGGTGGGGACGGGTCTGTCACTGTGTAACACTGGGGTACAGTCCTGGTGGGGACGGGTCTGTCACTGTATAACACTGGGGTACAGTACTGGTGGGGATGGGTCTGTCACTGTATAACACTGGGGTACAGTACTGGTGGAGACGGGTCTGTCACTGTGTAACACTGGGGTACAGCACTGGTGGGGACGTGTCTGTCTCTGTGTAACACTGGGGTACAGTACTGGTGGGGTCGGGTCTGACACTGTATAACACTGGGGTACAGTACTGGTGGGGATGGGTCTGTCACTGTATAACACTGGGGTACAGTACTGGTGGAGACGGGTCTGTCACTGTGTAACACTGGGGTACAGCACTGGTGGGGACGTGTCTGTCTCTGTGTAACACTGGGGTACAGTACTGGTGGGGTCGGGTCTGACACTGTATAACACTGGGGTACAGTACTGGTGGGGATGGGTCTGTCACTGTATAACACTGGGGTACAGTACTGCTGGAGACGGGTCTGTCACTGTGTAACACTGGGGTACAGCACTGGTGGGGACGTGTCTGTCTCTGTATAACACTGGGGTACAGTACTGGTGGGGACGGGTCTGTCACTGTATAACACTGGGGTACAGTACTGGTGGGGACGGGGCTGTCACTGTATAACACTGGGGTACAGTACTGGTGGGGAGGGGTCTGTCACTATAACACTGGGGTACAGTACTGGTGGAGACTGGTCTGTCACTGTATAACACTGGGGTACAGCACTGGTGGGGACGTGTCTGTCTCTGTATAACACTGGGATACAGTACTGGTGGGGACGGGTCTGTCACTGTATAACACTGGGGTACAGTACTGGTGGGGACGGGTCTGTCACTGTGTAACACTGGGGTACAGTACTGGTGGGGACGGGGCTGTCACTGTATAACACTGGGGTACAGTACTGGTGGGGACGGGTCTGTCACGGTGTAACACTGGGGTACAGTACTGGTGGGGACGGGTCTGTCACTGTATAACACTGGGGTACAGTACTGATGGGGACGGGTCTGTCTCTGTGTAACACTGGGGTACAGTACTGGTGGGGATGGGTCTGTCTCTGTGTAACACTGGGGTACAGTACTGGTGGGAACGGGTCTGTCTCTGTGTAACACTGGGGTACAGTACTCGTGGGGACGGGTCTGTCACTGTATAACACTGGGGTACAGTACTGGTGGAGACGGGTCTGTCTCTGTGTAACACTGGGGTACAGTACTGGTGGGGACGGGTCTGTCACTGTATAACACTGGGGTACAGTACTGGTGGGGACGGGTCTGTCACTGTATAACACTGGGGTACAGTACTGGTGGGGACGGGTCTGTCACTGTATAACACTGGGGTACAGTACTGGTGGAGACGGGTCTGTCTCTGTGTAACACTGGGGTACAGTACTGGTGGGGACGGGTCTGTCACTGTATAACACTGGGGTACAGTACTGGTGGGGACGGGTCTGTCACTGTATAACACTGGGGTACAGTACTGGTGGGGAGGGGTCTGTCACTGTATAACACTGGGGTACAGTACTGGTGGGGACGGGTCTGTCACTGTATAACACTGGGGTACAGTACTGGTGGGGACGGGTCTGTCTCTGTGTAACACTGGGGTACAGTACTGGTGGGGACGGGTCTGTCTCTGTGTAACACTGGGGTACAGTACTGGTGGGGACGGGTCTGTCACTGTATAACACTGGGGTACAGTACTGGTGGGGACCGGTCTGTCACTGTATAACACTGGGGTACAGTACTGGTGGGGACGTGTCTGTCACTGTATAACACTGGGGTAGTGTACTGGTGGGGACGTGTCTGTCGCTGTATAACACTGGGGTAGTGTACTGGTGGGGACGTGTCTGTCGCTGTGTAACACTGGGGTACAGTACTGGTGGGGACGGGTCTGTCACTGTATAACACTGGGGTACAGTACTGGTGGGGATGGGTCTGTCACTGTATAACACTGGGGTACAGTACTGGTGGAGACGGGTCTGTCACTGTGTAACACTAGGGTACAGCACCGGTGGGGACGTGTCTGTCTCTGTGTAACACTGGGGTACAGTACTGGTGGGGTCGGGTCTGACACTGTATAACACTGGGGTACAGTACTGGTGGGGATGGGTCTGTCACTGTATAACACTGGGGTACAGTACTGGTGGGGACGGGTCTGTCACTGTAACACTGGGGTACAGTCCTGGTGGGGACGGGTCTGTCACTGTATAACACTGGGGTACAGTACTGGTGGGGATGGGTCTGTCACTGTATAACACTGGGGTACAGTACTGGTGGAGACGGGTCTGTCACTGTGTAACACTGGGGTACAGCACTGGTGGGGACGTGTCTGTCTCTGTGTAACACTGGGGTACAGTACTGGTGGGGTCGGGTCTGACACTGTATAACACTGGGGTACAGTACTGGTGGGGATGGGTCTGTCACTGTATAACACTGGGGTACAGTACTGGTGGGGACGGGTCTGTCACTGTATAACACTGGGGTATAGTACTGGTGGGGACGGGTCTGTCACTGTATAACACTGGGGTACAGTACTGGTGGGGACGTGTCTGTCTCTGTGTAACACTGGGGTACAGTACTGGTGGGGACGTGTCTGTCACTGTATAACACTGGGGTAGTGTACTGGTGGGGACGTGTCTGTCACTGTATAACACTGGGGTAGTGTACTGGTGGGGACGTGTCTGTCGCTGTGTAACACTGGGGTACAGTACTGGTGGGGACGGGTCTGTCACTGTATAACACTGGGGTACAGTACTGGTGGGGACCGGTCTGTCACTGTATAACACTGGGGTACAGTACTGGTGGGGACGTGTCTGTCACTGTATAACACTGGGGTAGTGTACTGGTGGGGACGTGTCTGTCGCTGTGTAACACTGGGGTACAGTACTGGTGGGGACGGGTCTGTCACTGTATAACACTGGGGTACAGTACTGGTGGGGATGGGTCTGTCACTGTATAACACTGGGGTACAGTACTGGTGGAGACGGGTCTGTCACTGTGTAACACTGGGGTACAGCACTGGTGGGGACGTGTCTGTCTCTGTGTAACACTGGGGTACAGTACTGGTGGGGTCGGGTCTGACACTGTATAACACTGGGGTACAGTACTGGTGGGGATGGGTCTGTCACTGTATAACACTGGGGTACAGTACTGGTGGGGACGGGTCTGTCACTGTGTAACACTGGGGTACAGTCCTGGTGGGGACGGGTCTGTCACTGTATAACACTGGGGTACAGTACTGGTGGGGATGGGTCTGTCACTGTATAACACTGGGGTACAGTACTGGTGGAGACGGGTCTGTCACTGTGTAACACTGGGGTACAGCACTGGTGGGGACGTGTCTGTCTCTGTGTAACACTGGGGTACAGTACTGGTGGGGTCGGGTCTGACACTATAACACTGGGGTACAGTACTGGTGGGGATGGGTCTGTCACTGTATAACACTGGGGTACAGTACTGGTGGAGACGGGTCTGTCACTGTGTAACACTGGGTACAGCACTGGTGGGGACGTGTCTGTCTCTGTATAACACTGGGGTACAGTACTGGTGGGGATGGGTCTGTCACTGTATAACACTGGGGTACAGTACTGGTGGAGACGGGTCTGTCACTGTGTAACACTGGGGTACAGCACTGGTGGGGACGTGTCTGTCTCTGTGTAACACTGGGGTACAGTACTGGTGGGGTCGGGTCTGACACTGTATAACACTGGGGTACAGTACTGGTGGGGATGGGTCTGTCACTGTATAACACTGGGGTACAGTACTGCTGGAGACGGGTCTGTCACTGTGTAACACTGGGGTACAGCACTGGTGGGGACGTGTCTGTCTCTGTATAACACTGGGGTACAGTACTGGTGGGGACGGGTCTGTCACTGTATAACACTGGGGTACAGTACTGGTGGGGACGGGGCTGTCACTGTATAACACTGGGGTACAGTACTGGTGGGGAGGGGTCTGTCACTATAACACTGGGGTACAGTACTGGTGGAGACGGGTCTGTCACTGTATAACACTGGGGTACAGCACTGGTGGGGACGTGTCTGTCTCTGTATAACACTGGGATACAGTACTGGTGGGGACGGGTCTGTCACTGTATAACACTGGGGTACAGTACTGGTGGGGACGGGTCTGTCACTGTGTAACACTGGGGTACAGTACTGGTGGGGACGGGGCTGTCACTGTATAACACTGGGGTACAGTACTGGTGGGGACGGGTCTGTCACTGTGTAACACTGGGGTACAGTACTGGTGGGGACGGGTCTGTCACTGTATAACACTGGGGTACAGTACTGATGGGGACGGGTCTGTCTCTGTGTAACACTGGGGTACAGTACTGGTGGGGATGGGTCTGTCTCTGTGTAACACTGGGGTACAGTACTGGTGGGAACGGGTCTGTCTCTGTGTAACACTGGGGTACAGTACTGGTGGGGACGGGTCTGTCACTGTATAACACTGGGGTACAGTACTGGTGGAGACGGGTCTGTCTCTGTGTAACACTGGGGTACAGTACTGGTGGGGACGGGTCTGTCACTGTATAACACTGGGGTACAGTACTGGTGGGGACGGGTCTGTCACTGTATAACACTGGGGTACAGTACTGGTGGGGACGGGTCTGTCACTGTATAACACTGGGGTACAGTACTGGTGGAGACGGGTCTGTCTCTGTGTAACACTGGGGTACAGTACTGGTGGGGACGGGTCTGTCACTGTATAACACTGGGGTACAGTACTGGTGGGGACGGGTCTGTCACTGTATAACACTGGGGTACAGTACTGGTGGGGAGGGGTCTGTCACTGTATAACACTGGGGTACAGTACTGGTGGGGACGGGTCTGTCACTGTATAACACTGGGGTACAGTACTGGTGGGGAGGGGTCTGTCACTGTATAACACTGGGGTACAGTACTGGTGGGGACGGGTCTGTCGCTGTATAACACGGGTACAGTACTGGTGGGGACGGGTCTGTCGCTGTATAACACTGGGGTACAGTACTGGTGGGGACGGGTCTGTCTCTGTGTAACACTGGGGTACAGTACTGGTGGGGACGGGTCTGTCACTGTATAACACTGGGGTACAGTACTGGTGGAGACGGGTCTGTCTCTGTGTAACACTGGGGTACAGTACTGGTGGGGACGGGTCTGTCACTGTATAACACTGGGGTACAGTACTGGTGGGGACGGGTCTGTCACTGTATAACACTGGGGTACAGTACTGGTGGGGACGGGTCTGTCACTGTATAACACTGGGGTACAGTACTGGTGGTGACGGGTCTGTCTCTGTGTAACACTGGGGTACAGTACTGGTGGGGACGGGTCTGTCACTGTATAACACTGGGGTACAGTACTGGTGGGGACGGGTCTGTCACTGTATAACACTGGGGTACAGTACTGGTGGGGAGGGGTCTGTCACTGTATAACACTGGGGTACAGTACTGGTGGGGACGGGTCTGTCACTGTATAACACTGGGGTACAGTACTGGTGGGGAGGGGTCTGTCACTGTATAACACTGGGGTACAGTACTGGTGGGGACGGGTCTGTCGCTGTATAACACTGGGGTACAGTACTGGTGGGGACGGGTCTGTCGCTGTATAACACTGGGGTACAGTACTGGTGGGGACAGGTCTGTCACTGTATAACACTGGGGTACAGTACTGGTGGGGACAGGTCTGTCACTGTGTAACACTGGGGTACAGTACTGGTGGGGACGGGTCTGTCTCTGTATAACACTGGGGTACAGTACTGGTGGGGACAGGTCTGTCACTGTATAACACTGGGGTACAGTACTGGTGGGGACGGGTCTGTCACTGTATAACACTGGGGTACAGTACTGGTGGGGACGGGTCTGTCACTGTATAGCACTGGGGTACAGTACTGGTGGGGACGGGTCTGTCACTGTATAACACTGGGGTACAGTACTGGTGGGGACGGGTCTGTCACTGTATAACACTGGGCTACAGTACTGGTGGGGACGGGTCTGTCACTGTATAACACTGTGGTACAGTACTGGTGGGGACGGGTCTGTCACTGTATAACACTGGGGTACAGTACTGGTGGGGACGGGTCTGTCACTGTATAACACTGGGGTACAGTACTGGTGGGGACGGGTCTGTCACTGTATAACACTGGGGTACAGTACTGGTGGGGACAGGTCTGTCACTGTATAACACTGGGGTACAGTACTGGTGGGGACAGGTCTGTCACTGTATAACACTGGGGTACAGTACTGGTGGGGACGGGTCTGTCACTGTATAACACTGGGGTACAGTACTGGTGGGGACAGGTCTGTCGCTGTATAACACTGGGGTACAGTACTGGTGGGGACGGGTCTGTCACTGTATAACACTGGGGTACAGTACTGGTGGGGACGGGTCTGATTGGATTTCGGCGGCAGCGGTGCGCAGGGGCCTTCTTGGAGGTGAGTAGTGAATTTAAAACCACTTACCTTTACAGGAGCAGCCCTTTGGATTTCGGCGGCAGCGGTGCGCAGGGGCCTTCTTGGAGGTGAGTAGTGAATTTAAAACCACTTACCTTTACAGGAGCAGCCCTTTGGATTTCGGCGGCAGCGGTGCGCAGGGGCCTTCTGGGAGGTGAGTAGTTAGTTTAAAACCACTTACCTTTACAGGAGCAGCCCATTGGATTTCGGCGGCAGCGGTGCGCAGGGGCCTTCTTGGAGGTGAGTAGTGAATTTAAAACCACTTACCTTTACAGGAGCAGCCCTTTGGATTTCGGCGGCAGCGGTGCGCAGGGGCCTTCTGGGAGGTGAGTAGTTAGTTTAAAACCACTTACCTTTACAGGAGCAGCCCATTGGATTTCGGCGGCAGCGGTGCGCAGGGGCCTTCTTGGAGGTGAGTAGTGAATTTAAAACCACTTACCTTTACAGGAGCAGCCCTTTGGATTTCGGCGGCAGCGGTGCGCAGGGGCCTTCTGGGAGGTGAGTAGTTAGTTTAAAAAGCCTTGCCTGGTCCCGTGTCTGTTCTTCTTTTCAGTTTTATTTGTTTTTATATAAGGCGGGAACCGGAAGTTCTACCTCTGGCAAGTGCCCCCCCCCCCCCCCCCCCCAACCAATAAATTCTGGTGGAGAGGAAACCCGAGACACTACACGTGTAGTGTCTCCCACCCGCCCTCCTCCTCTAACCTAATAATAAGACCCATTGGTGTAAGGTAAGTGCCATATTATATTATTATATTATTAGCATTGTGCAGGTCAAGGATCGGAGGTGGAGGAGCAGTCTCTGTCAGCGAGAGAACCTGAGAACATCTCAGACACTCAGAAGGCAAGTAAGTGATTTTTACTTTTATACCTTTTTTCAAATTGTGTGTGTCGGGGGGAAATTGAAGCGACATCACAGAAAAGCTGTGACCTGAGTGGCTGGTTGGGATTCTAACCTAAATTTAAAAAATATTTGAGTATTTGGGAACTAATTAAACATATCCTCTAAATTATAATTAAGTTATTATCTAAGCCAGAGATCGGAGAGTATTATAGTTAGCTATCGCATTTCTATTAGAAATCTAGTGCTAGGAAACAGATAGTTGACAGTAACTTTGCAATTTAAAAAAAAAAGAGACAAATTTTAATTAATTGACGCAATGTCAGTTAGAGGGGTGCTGTGCTCTGACTGTGAGATGTGGCAGGTCCGGGAGGCTTCCAGCGTCCCGGGTGGCTTCATCTGCAGAAAGTGCACCCAACTGGAGCTCCTCGCAGACCGCATGGTTCGGTTGGAGCAGCAATTGGATGCACTTAGGAGCATGCAGGTGGCGGAAAGCGTCATAGATCGCAGTTATGTAAATGTGGTCACACCCAAGGTGCAGGCAGAGAAATGGGTGACCACCAGAAAGGGCAGGCAGTCAGTGCAGGAATCCCCTGTGGTTGTCCCCCTCTCGAACAGATATACCCCTTTGGATACTGTCGGGGGGGATAGCCTATCAGGGGAAAACAGCAGCAGCCAGAGCAGTGGCACCACGGCTGGCTCTGATGTTCAGAAGGGAGGGTCAAAGCGCAGAAGAGTAATAGTAATAGGGGACTCTATAGTCAGGGGCACAGATAGGCGCTTCTGTGGACGTGAAAGAGACTCCAGGATGGTATGTTGCCTCCCTGGTGCCAGGGTCCAGGATGTCTCCGAACGGGTAGAGGGAATCCTGAAGGGGGAGGGCAAACAGGCAGAGGTCGTTGTACATATTGGTACTAACGACATAGGCAGGAAGGGGCATGAGGTCCTGCAGCAGGAGTTCAGGGAGCTAGGCAGAAAGTTAAAGGACAGGACCTCGAGGGTTGTAATCTCGGGATTACTCCCTGTGCCACGTGCCAGTGAGGCTAGAAATAGGAAGATAGAGCAGACAAACACGTGGCTAAACAGCTGGTGTAGGAGGGAGGGTTTCCGTTTTCTGGACCACTGGGAGCTCTTCCGGGGCAGGTGTGACCTGTATAAGATGGACGGGTTGCATCTAAACCGGAGAGGCATAAATATCCTGGCCGCGAGGTTTGCTAGTGTCACACGGGAGGGTTTAAACTAGTATGGCAGGGGGGTGGGTACGGGAGCAATAGGTCAGAAGGTGAGAGCATTGAGGGAGAACTAGGGAATAGGGACAGTGTGGCTCTGAGGCAGAGCAGACGGGGAAAAGTTGCTGAACACAGCGGGTCTGGTGGCCTGAAGTGCCTATGTTTTAATGCAAGGAGCATTACGGGTAAGGCAGATGAACTTAGAGCTTGGATTACTACTTGGAACTATGATGTTATTGCCATTACAGAGACCTGGTTGAGGGAAGGGCAGGATTGGCAGCTAAACGTTCCAGGATTTAGATGTTTCAGGCGGGATAGAGGGGGATGTAAAAGGGGAGGCGGAGTTGCGCTACTTGTTCGGGAGAATATCACAGCTATACTGCGAGAGGACACCTCAGAGGGCAGTGAGGCTATATGGGTAGAGATCAGGAATAAGAAGGGTGCAGTCACAATGTTGGGGGTATACTACAGGCCTCCCAACAGCCAGCGGGAGATAGAGGAGCAGATAGGTAGACAGATTTTGGAAAAGAGTAAAAACAACAGGGTTGTGGTGATGGGAGACTTCAACTTCCCCAATATTTGACTGGGACTCACTTAGTGCCAGGGGCTTAGACGGGGCGGAGTTTGTAAGGAGCATCCAGGAGGGCTTCTTAAAACAATATGTAGACAGTCCAACTAGGGAAGGGGCGGTACTAGACCTGGTATTGGGGAATGAGCCCGGCCAGGTGGTAGATGTTTCAGTAGGGGAGCATTTCGGTAACAGTGACCACAATTCAGTAAGTTTTAAAGTACTGGTGGACAAGGATAAGAGTGGTCCGAGGATGAATGTGCTAAATTGGGGGAAGGCTAATTATGACAATATTAGGTGGGAACTGAAGAACATAGATTGGGGGCGGATGTTTGAGGGCAAATCAACATCTGACATGTGGGAGGCTTTCAAGTGTCAGTTGAAGGGAATACAGGACAGGCATGTTCCTGTGAGGAAGAAAGATAAATACGGCAATTTTCGGGAACCTTGGATGACGAGTGATATTGTAGGCCTCGTCAAAAAGAAAAAGGAGGCATTTGTCAGGGCTAAAAGGCTGGGAACAGACGAAGCCTGTGTGGCATATAAGGAAAGTAGGAAGGAACTTAAGCAAGGAGTCAGGAGGGCTAGAAGGGGTCATGAAAAGTCATTGGCAAATAGGCTTAAGGAAAATCCCAAGGCTTTTTACACGTACATAAAAAGCAAGAGGGTAGCCAGGGAAAGGGTTGGCCCACTGAAGGATAGGCAAGGGAATCTATGTGTGGAGCCAGAGGAAATGGGCGAGGTACTAAATGAATACTTTGCATCAGTATTCACCAAAGAGAAGGAATTGGTAGATGTTGAGTCTGGAGAAGGGGGTGTAGATAGCCTGGGTCACATTGTGATCCAAAAAGACGAGGTGTTGGGTGTCTTAAAAAATATTAAGGTAGATAAGTCCCCAGGGCCTGATGGGATCTACCCCAGAATACTGAAGGAGGCTGGAGAGGAAATTGCTGAGGCCTTGACAGAAATCTTTGGATCCTCGCTGTCTTCAGGGGATGTCCCGGAGGACTGGAGAATAGCCAATGTTGTTCCTCTGTTTAAGAAGGGTAGCAAGGATAATCCCGGGAACTACAGGCCGGTGAGCCTTACTTCAGTGGTAGGGAAATTACTGGAGAGAATTCTTCGAGACAGGATCTACTCCCATTTGGAAGCAAATGGACGTATTAGTGAGAGGCAGCACGGTTTTGTGAAGGGGAGGTCGTGTCTCACTAACTTGATAGAGTTTTTCGAGGAGGTCACTAAGATGATTGATGCAGGTAGGGCAGTGGATGTTGTCTACATGGACTTCAGTAAGGCCTTTGACAAGGTCCCTCATGGTAGACTAGTACAAAAGGTGAAGTCACACGGGATCAGGGGTGAGCTGGCAAGGTGGATTCAGAACTGGCTAGGCCATAGAAGGCAGAGGGTAGCAATGGAGGGATGCTTTTCTAATTGGAGGACTGTGACCAGTGGTGTTCCACAGGGATCAGTGCTGGGACCTTTGCTGTTTGTAGTATATATAAATGATTTGGAGGAAAATGTAACTGGTCTGATTAGTAAGTTTGCAGACGACACAAAGGTTGGTGGAATTGCGGATAGCGATGAGGACTGTCTGAGGATACAGCAGGATTTAGATTGTCTGGAGACTTGGGCGGAGAGATGGCAGATGGAGTTTAATCCGGACAAATGTGAGGTAATGCATTTTGGAAGGGCTAATGCAGGTAGGGAATATACAGTAAATGGTAGAACCCTCAAGAGTATTGAAAGTCAAAGAGATCTAGGAGTACAGGTCCACAGGTCATTGAAAGGGGCAACACAGGTGGAGAAGGTAGTCAAGAAGGCATACGGCATGCTTGCCTTCATTGGACGGGGCATTGAGTATAAGAATTGGCAAGTCATGTTGCAGCTGTATAGAACCTTAGTTAGGCCACACTTGGAGTATAGTGTTCAATTCTGGTCGCCACACTACCAGAAGGATGTGGAGGCTTTAGAGAGGGTGCAGAAGAGATTTACCAGAATGTTGCCTGGTATGGAGGGCATAAGCTATGAGGAGCGATTGAATAAACTCGGTTTGTTCTCTCTGGAACGAAGGAGGTTGAGGGGCGACCTGATAGAGGTCTACAAAATTATGAGGGGCATAGACAGAGTGGATAGTCAGAGGCTTTTCCCCAGGGTAGAGGGGTCAATTACTAGGGGGCATAGGTTTAAGGTGAGAGGGGCAAGGTTTAGAGTAGATGTACGAGGCAAGTTTTTTACGCAGAGGGTAGTGGGTGCCTGGAACTCGCTACCGGAGGAGGTAGTGGAAGCAGGGACGATAGGGACATTTAAGGGGCATCTTGACAAATATATGAATAGGATGGGAATAGAAGGATACGGACCCAGGAAGTGTAGAAGATTGTAGTTTAGTCGGGCAGTATGGTCGGCGCGGGCTTGGAGGGCCGAAGGGCCTGTTCCTGTGCTGTACATTTCTTTGTTCTTTGTTTGTTCTTTGTCTCTGTATAACACTGGGGTACAGTACTGGTGGGGACGGGTCTGTCTCTGTGTAACACTGGGGTACAGTACTGGTGGGGACGGGTCTGTCCCTGTATAACACTGGGGTACAGTACTGGTGGGGACGGGTCTGTCATTGTATAACACTGGGGTACAGTATTGGTGGGGAGGGGTCTGTCTCTGTGTAACACTGGGGTACAGTACTGGTGGGGAGGGGTCTGTCTCTGTGTAACACTGGGGTACAGTACTGGTGGGGATGGGTCTGTCCCTGTGTAACACTGGGGTACAGTACTGGTGGGGACGGGTCTGTCTCTGTGTAACACTGGGGTACAGTACTGGTGGGGACAGGTCTGTCTCTGTGTAACACTGGGGTACAGTACTGGTGGGGACAGGTCTGTCACTGTATAACACTGGGGTACAGTACTGGTGGGGACGGGTCTGTCACTGTATAGCACTGGGGTACAGTACTGGTGGGGACGGGTCTGTCACTGTATAACACTGGGGTACAGTACTGGTGGGGAGGGGTCTGTCACTGTGTAACACTGGGGTACAGTACTGGTGGGGAGGGGTCTGTCAGTGTATAACACTGGGGTATAGTACTGGTGGGGATGGATCTGTCACTGTATAACACTGGGGTACAGTACTGGTGGGGACAGGTCTGTCACTGTATAACACTGGGGTACAGTACTGGTGGGGACGGGCCTGTCACTGTATAACACTGGGGTACAGTACTGGTGGGAACGGGTCTGTCACTGTATAACACTGGGGTACAGTACTGGTGGGAACGGGTCTGTCACTGTATAACACTGGGGTACAGTACTGGTGGGGACGGGTCTGTCACTGTGTGACACTGGGGTACAGTACTGGTGGGGACTGGTCTGTCACTGTATAACACTGGGGTACAGTACTGGTGGGGACGGGTCTGTCACTGTATAACACTGGGGTACAGTACTGGTGGGGACGGGTCTGTCACTGTATAACACTGGGGTACAGTACTGGTGGGTACGGGTCTGTCACTGTATGACACTGGGGTACAGTACTGGTGGGGACGGGTCTGTCACTGTATAACACTGGGGTACAGTACTGGTGGGGACGGGTCTATCTCTGTGTAACACTGGGGTACAGTACTGGTGGGGAGGGGTCTGTCTCTGTGTAACACTGGGGTACAGTACTGGTGGGGACGGGTCTGTCCCTGTATAACACTGGGGTACAGTACTGGTGGGGACGGGTCTGTCACTGTATAACACTGGGGTACAGTACTGGTGGGGAGGGGTCTGTCACTGTATAACACTGGGGTACAGTACTGGTGGGGACGGGTCAGTCACTGTATAACACTGGGGTACAGTACTGGTGGGGAGGGGTCTGTCACTGTATAACACTGGGGTACAGTACTGGTGGGGACGGGTCTGTCGCTGTATAACACTGGGGTACAGTACTGGTGGGGACGGGTCTGTCGCTGTATAACACTGGGGTACAGTACTGGTGGGGACAGGTCTGTCACTGTATAACACTGGGGTACAGTACTGGTGGGGACAGGTCTGTCACTGTGTAACACTGGGGTACAGTACTGGTGGGGACGGGTCTGTCTCTGTATAACACTGGGGTACAGTACTGGTGGGGACAGGTCTGTCACTGTATAACACTAGGGTACAGTACTGGTGGGGACGAGTCTGTCACTGTATAACACTGGGGTACAGTACTGGTGGGGACGGGTCTGTCACTGTATAGCACTGCGGTACAGTACTGGTGGGGACGGGTCTGTCACTGTATAGCACTGCGGTACAGTACTGGTGGGGACGGGTCTGTCACTGTATAACACTGGGGTACAGTACTGGTGGGGACGGGTCTGTCACTGTATAACACTGGGCTACAGTACTGGTGGGGACGGGTCTGTCACTGTATAACACTGTGGTACAGTACTGGTGGGGACGGGTCTGTCACTGTATAACACTGGGGTACAGTACTGGTGGGGACGGGTCTGTCACTGTATAACACTGGGGTACAGTACTGGTGGGGACGGGTCTGTCACTGTATAACACTGGGGTACAGTACTGGTGGGGACAGGTCTGTCACTGTATAACACTGGGGTACAGTACTGGTGGGGACGGGTCTGTCACTGTATAACACTGGGGTACAGTACTGGTGGGGACAGGTCTGTCACTGTATAACACTGGGGTACAGTACTGGTGGGGACAGGTCTGTCACTGTATAACACTGGGGTACAGTACTGGTGGGGACGGGTCTGTCACTGTATAACACTGGGGTACAGTACTGGTGGGGACGGGTCTGTCGCTGTATAACACTGGGGTACAGTACTGGTGGGGACGGGTCTGTCACTGTATAACACTGGGGTACAGTACTGGTGGGGACGGGTCTGTCTCTGTATAACACTGGGGTACAGTACTGGTGGGGACGGGTCTGTCGCTGTGTAACACTGGGGTACAGTACTGGTGGGGACGGGTCTGTCCCTGTATAACACTGGGGTACAGTACTGGTGGGGACGGGTCTGTCACTGTATAACACTGGGGTACAGTATTGGTGGGGAGGGGTCTGTCTCTGTGTAACACTGGGGTACAGTACTGGTGGGGAGGGGTCTGTCTCTGTGTAACACTGGGGTACAGTACTGGTGGGGATGGGTCTGTCTCTGTGTAACACTGGGGTACAGTACTGGTGGGGACGGGTCTGTCTCTGTGTAACACTGGGGTACAGTACTGGTGGGGACAGGTCTGTCTCTGTGTAACACTGGGGTACAGTACTGGTGGGGACAGGTCTGTCACTGTATAACACTGGGGTATAGTACTGGTGGGGACGGGTCTGTCACTGTATAACACTGGGGTACAGTACTGGTGGGGACAGGTCTGTCACTGTATAACACTGGGGTACAGTACTGGTGGGGACGGGCCTGTCACTGTATAACACTGGGGTACAGTACTGGTGGGAACGGGTCTGTCACTGTATAACACTGGGGTACAGTACTGGTGGGAACGGGTCTGTCACTGTATAACACTGGGGTACAGTACTGGTGGGGACGGGTCTGTCACTGTGTGACACTGGGGTACAGTACAGGTGGGGACTGGTCTGTCACTGTATAACACTGGGGTACAGTACTGGTGGGGACGGGTCTGTCACTGTATAACACTGGGGTACAGTACTGGTGGGGACGGGTCTGTCACTGTATAACACTGGGGTACAGTACTGGTGGGGACGGGTCTGTCACTGTATAACACTGGGGTACAGTACTGGTGGGTACGGGTCTGTCACTGTATGACACTGGGGTACAGTACTGGTGGGGACGGGTCTGTCACTGTATAACACTGGGGTACAGTACTGGTGGGGAGGGGTCTGTCTCTGTGTAACACTGGGGTACAGTACTGGTGGGGAGGGGTCTGTCTCTGTGTAACACTGGGGTACAGTACTGGTGGGGACGGGTCTGTCCCTGTATAACACTGGGGTACAGTACTGGTGGGGACGGGTCTGTCACTGTATAACACTGGGGTACAGTATTGGTGGGGAGGGGTCTGTCTCTGTGTAACACTGGGGTACAGTACTGGTGGGGAGGGGTCTGTCTCTGTGTAACACTGGGGTACAGTACTGGTGGGGATGGGTCTGTCTCTGTGTAACACTGGGGTACAGTACTGGTGGGGACGGGTCTGTCTCTGTGTAACACTGGGGTACAGTACTGGTGGGGAGAGGTCTGTCTCTGTGTAACACTGGGGTACAGTACTGGTGGGGACAGGTCTGACACTGTATAACACTGGGGTACAGTACTGGTGGGGACGGGTCTGTCACTGTATAACACTGGGGTACAGTACTGGTGGGGACAGGTCTGTCACTGTATAACACTGGGGTACAGTACTGGTGGGGACGGGTCTGTCACTGTATAACACTGGGGTACAGTACTGGTGGGGACAGGTCTGTCACTGTATAACACTGGGGTACAGTACTGGTGGGGACAGGTCTGTCACTGTATAACACTGGGGTACAGTACTGGTGGGGACGGGTCTGTCACTGTATAACACTGGGGTACAGTACTGGTGGGGACAGGTCTGTCGCTGTATAACACTGGGGTACAGTACTGGTGGGGACGGGTCTGTCACTGTATAACACTGGGGTACAGTACTGGTGGGGACGGGTCTGTCTCTGTATAACACTGGGGTACAGTACTGGTGGGGACGGGTCTGTCTCTGTGTAACACTGGGGTACAGTACTGGTGGGGACGGGTCTGTCCCTGTATAACACTGGGGTACAGTACTGGTGGGGACGGGTCTGTCACTGTATAACACTGGGGTACAGTATTGGTGGGGAGGGGTCTGTCTCTGTGTAACACTGGGGTACAGTACTGGTGGGGAGGGGTCTGTCTCTGTGTAACACTGGGGTACAGTACTGGTGGGGATCGGTCTGTCTCTGTGTAACACTGGGGTACAGTACTGGTGGGGACGGGTCTGTCTCTGTGTAACACTGGGGTACAGTACTGGTGGGGACAGGTCTGTCTCTGTGTAACACTGGGGTACAGTACTGGTGGGGACAGGTCTGTCACTGTATAACACTGGGGTACAGTACTGGTGGGGACGGGTCTGTCACTGTATAGCACTGGGGTACAGTACTGGTGGGGACGGGTCTGTCACTGTATAACACTGGGGTACAGTACTGGTGGGGAGGGGTCTGTCACTGTGTAACACTGGGGTACAGTACTGGTGGGGAGGGGTCTGTCAGTGTATAACACTGGGGTATAGTACTGGTGGGGATGGATCTGTCACTGTATAACACTGGGGTACAGTACTGGTGGGGACAGGTCTGTCACTGTATAACACTGGGGTACAGTACTGGTGGGGACGGGCCTGTCACTGTATAACACTGGGGTACAGTACTGGTGGGAACGGGTCTGTCACTGTATAACACTGGGGTACAGTACTGGTGGGAACGGGTCTGTCACTGTATAACACTGGGGTACAGTACTGGTGGGGACGGGTCTGTCACTGTGTGACACTGGGGTACAGTACTGGTGGGGACTGGTCTGTCACTGTATAACACTGGGGTACAGTACTGGTGGGGACGGGTCTGTCACTGTATAACACTGGGGTACAGTACTGGTGGGGACGGGTCTGTCACTGTATAACACTGGGGTACAGTACTGGTGGGGACGGGTCTGTCACTGTATAACACTGGGGTACAGTACTGGTGGGTACGGGTCTGTCACTGTATGACACTGGGGTACAGTACTGGTGGGGACGGGTCTGTCACTGTATAACACTGGGGTACAGTACTGGTGGGGACGGGTCTGTCTCTGTGTAACACTGGGGTACAGTACTGGTGGGGAGGGGTCTGTCTCTGTGTAACACTGGGGTACAGTACTGGTGGGGACGGGTCTGTCCCTGTATAACACTGGGGTACAGTACTGGTGGGGACGGGTCTGTCACTGTATAACACTGGGGTACAGTATTGGTGGGGAGGGGTCTGTCTCTGTGTAACACTGGGGTACAGTACTGGTGGGGAGGGGTCTGTCTCTGTGTAACACTGGGGTACAGTACTGGTGGGGATGGGTCTGTCTCTGTGTAACACTGGGGTACAGTACTGGTGGGGACGGGTCTGTCTCTGTGTAACACTGGGGTACAGTACTGGTGGGGAGAGGTCTGTCTCTGTGTAACACTGGGTACAGTACTGGTGGGGACAGGTCTGTCACTGTATAACACTGGGGTACAGTACTGGTGGGGACGGGTCTGTCACTGTATAGCACTGGGGTACAGTACTGGTGGGGACGGGTCTGTCACTGTATAACACTGGGGTACAGTACTGGTGGGGAGGGGTCTGTCACTGTGTAACACTGGGGTACAGTACTGGTGGGGAGGGGTCTGTCAGTGTATAACACTGGGGTATAGTACTGGTGGGGATGGATCTGTCACTGTATAACACTGGGGTACAGTACTGGTGGGGACAGGTCTGTCACTGTATAACACTGGGGTACAGTACTGGTGGGGACGGGCCTGTCACTGTATAACACTGGGGTACAGTACTGGTGGGAACGGGTCTGTCACTGTATAACACTGGGGTACAGTACTGGTGGGAACGGGTCTGTCACTGTATAACACTGGGGTACAGTACTGGTGGGGACGGGTCTGTCACTGTGTGACACTGGGGTACAGTACTGGTGGGGACTGGTCTGTCACTGTATAACACTGGGGTACAGTACTGGTGGGGACGGGTCTGTCACTGTATAACACTGGGGTACAGTACTGGTGGGGACGGGTCTGTCACTGTATAACACTGGGGTACAGTACTGGTGGGTACGGGTCTGTCACTGTATGACACTGGGGTACAGTACTGGTGGGGACGGGTCTGTCACTGTATAACACTGGGGTACAGTACTGGTGGGGACGGGTCTGTCACTGTATAACACTGGGGTACGGTACTGGTGGGGACGGGTCTGTCACTGTATAACACTGGGGTACAGTACTGGTGGGGACGGGTCTGTCACTGTATAACACTGGGGTACAGTACTGGTGGGGACGGGTCTGTCACTGTATAACACTGGGGTACAGTACTGGTGGGGACGGGTCTGTCACTGTATAACGCTGGGGTACAGTACTGGTGGGGACGGTCTGTCACTGTATAACACTGGGGTACAGTACTGGTGGGGACGGGTCTGTCACTGTATAACACTGGGGTACAGTACTGGTGGGGATGGGTCTGTCACTGTATAACACTGGGATACAGTACTGGTGGGGACGGGTCTGTCACTGTATAACACTGGGGTACAGTACTGGTGGGGACGGGCCTGTCACTGTATAACACTGGGGTACAGTACTGGTGGGGACGGGTCTGTCACTGTATAACACTGGGGCACAGTACTGGTGGGGATGGGTCTGTCACTGTATAGCACTGGGGTACAGTACTGGTGGGGACGGGTCTGTCACTGTATAACACTGGGGTACAGTACTGGTGGGGATGGGTCTGTCACTGTATAACACTGGGGGACAGTACTGGTGGGGACGGGTCTGTCACTGTATAACACTGGGGTACAGTACTGGTGGGGACGGGTCTGTCACTGTGTGACACTGGGGTACAGTACTGGTGGGGACGGGTCTGTCACTGTATAACACTGGGGTACAGTACTGGTGGGGACGGGTCTGTCACTGTATAACACTGGGGTACAGTACTGGTGGGAACGGATCTGTCACTGTATAACACTGGGGTACAGTACTGGTGGGAACGGGTCTGTCACTGTATAACACTGGGGTACAGTACTGGTGGGGACGGGTCTGTCACTGTATAACACTGGGGTACAGTACTGGTGGGGACGGGTCTGTCACTGTATAACACTGGGGTACAGTACTGGTGGGGACGGGTCTGTGACTGTATAACGCTGGGGTACAGTACTGGTGGGGACGGGTCTGTCACTGTATAACACTGGGGTACAGTACTGGTGGGGACGGGTCTGTCACTGTATAACACTGGGGTACAGTACTGGTGGGGACGGGTCTGTCACTGTATAACACTGGGGTACAGTACTGGTGGGGCCGGGTCTGTCACTGTATAACACTGGGGTACAGTACTGGTGGGGACGGGTCTGTCACTGTATAACACTGGGGTACAGTACTGGTGGGGACGAGTCTGTCACTGTATAACACTGGGGTACAGTACTGGTGGGGACAGGTCTGTCACTGTATAACACTGGGGTACAGGACTGGTGGGGACGGGTCTGTCACTGTGTAACACTGGGATACAGTACTGGTGGGGACGGGTCTGTCACTGTATAACACTGGGGTACAGTACTGATGGGGATGGGTCTGTCACTGTATAACACTGGGGTACAGTACTGGTGGAGACGGGTCTGTCAGTGTATAACACTGGGGTACAGTACTGGTGGGGACGGGTCTGTCTCTGTGTAACACTGGGGTACAGTACTGGTGGGGACGGGTCTGTCACTGTATAACACTGGGGTACAGTACTGGTGGGGACGTGTCTGTCTCTGTGTAACACTGGGGTACAGTACTGGTGGGGACTTGCCTGTCAGTGTATAACACTGGGGTACAGTACTGGTGGGGACGGGTCTGTCACTGTATAACACTGGGGTACAGTACTGGTGGGGACGGGTCTGTCACTGTATAACACTGGGGTACAGTACTGGTGGGGACAGGTCTGTCACTGTATAACACTGGGGTACAGTACTGGTGGGGACGGGTCTGTCTCTGTGTAACACTGGGGTACAGTACTGGTGGGGACAGGTCTGTCACTGTATAACACTGGGGTACAGTACTGGTGGGGAAGGTCACTGTATAACACTGGGGTACAGTACTGGTGGGGACGGGTCTGTCAGTGTATAACACTGGGGTACAGTACTGGAGGGGACGGGTCTATCACTATGTAACACTGGGGTCCAGTACTGGTGGGGAGGGGTCTGTCACTGTGTAACACTGGGGTACAGTACTGGTGGGGAGGGTCTGTCACTGTGTAACACTGGGGTACAGTACTGGTGGGGACGGGTCTGTCACTGTGTAACACTGGGGTACAGTACTGGTGGGGATGGTCTGTCACTCTATAACACTGGGGTACAGTACTGGTGGGGAGGGGTCTGTCACTGTGTAACACTGGGGTACAGTACTGGTGGGGAGGGTTCTGTCACTGTGTAACACTGGGGTACAGTACTGGTGGGGATGGTCTGTCACTCTATAACACTGGGGTACAGTACTGGTGGGGAGGGGTCTGTCACTGTGTAACACTGGGGTACAGTACTGGTGGGGACGGGTCTGTCACTGTATAACACTGGGGTACAGTACTGGTGGGGACGGGTCTGTCACTGTATAACACTGGGGTACAGTACTGTTGGGGACGGGTCTGTCTCTGTGTAACACTGGGGTACAGTATTGGTGGGGACAGGTCTGTCTCTGTGTAACACTGGGGTACAGTACTGGTGGGGACGTGTCTGAGAGGGGCGATATTGTTGGAGAGGACAGTGTGAAACAGATTGGTAAGCTCGAGGAAATACTTGTTAGGAAGGAAGATGTGTTGGGCATTTTGAAAAACTTGAGGATAGACATGTCCCCCGGGCCTGACGGGATATATCCAAGGATTCTATGGGAAGCAAGAGATGAAATTGCAGAGCCGTTGGCAATGATCTTTTCGTCCTCACTGTCAACAGGGGTGGTACCAGGGGATTGGAGAGTGGCGAATGTCGTGCCCCTGTTCAAAAAAGGGACTAGCGATAACCCTGGGAATTACAGGCCAGTTAGTCTTACTTCGGTGGTAGGCAAAGTAATGGAAAGGGTACTGAAGGATAGGATTTCTGAGCATCTGGAAAGACACTGCTTGATTAGGGATAGTCAGCACGGATTTGTGAGGGGTAGGTCTTGCCTTACAAATCTTATTGAATTCTTTGAGGAGGTGACCAAGCATGTGGATGAAGGTAAAGCAGTGGATGTAGTGTACATGGATTTTAGTAAGGCATTTGATAAAGTTCCCCATGGTAGGCTTATGCAGAAAGTAAGGAGACATGGGATAGTGGGAAATTTGGCCAGTTGGATAACGAACTGGCTAACCGATAGAAGTCAGAGAGTGGTGGTGGATGGCAAATATTCAGCCTGGATCCCAGTTACCAGTGGCGTACCGCAGGGATCAGTTCTGGGTCCTCTGCTGTTTGTGATTTTCATTAATGACTTGGATGAGGGAGTTGAAGGGTGGGTCAGTAAATTTGGAGACGATACGAAGATTGGTGGAGTTGTGGATAGTAAGGAGGGCTGTTGTCGGCTGCAAAGAGACATAGATAGGATGCAGAGCTGGGCTGAGAAGTGGCAGATGGAGTTTAACCCTGAAAAGTGTGAGGTTGTCCATTTTGGAAGGACAAATATGAATGCGGAATACAGGGTTAACGGTAGAGTTCTTGGCAATGTGGAGGAGCAGAGAGATCTTGGGGTCTATGTTCATACATCTTTGAAAGTTGCCACTCAAGTGGATAGAGCTGTGAAGAAGGCCTATGGTGTGCTCGCGTTCATTAACAGAGGGATTGAATTTAAGAGCCGTGAGGTGATGATGCAGCTGTACAAAACTTTGGTAAGGCCACATTTGGAGTCCTGTGTACAGTTCTGGTCGCCTCATTTTAGGAAGGATGTGGAAGCTTTGGAAAAGGTGCAAAGAAGATTTACCAGGATGTTGCCTGGAATGGAGAGTAGGTCTTACGAGGAAAGGTTGAGGGTGCTAGGCCTTTTCTCATTAGAACGGAGAAGGATGAGGGGCAACTTGATAGAGGTTTATAAGATGATCAGGGGAATAGATAGAGTAGACAGTCAGAGACGTTTTCCCCGGGTGGAACAAACCATTACAAGGGGACATGAATTGAAGGTGAAAGGTGGAAGATATAGGAGGGATATCAGAGGTAGGTTCTTTACCCAGAGAGTAGTGGGGGCATGGAATGCACTGCCTGTGGAAGTAGTTGAGTCGGAAACATTAGGGACCTTCAAGCAGCTATTGGATAGGTACATGGATTACAGTAAAATGATAGTGTAGATTTATTTGTTCTCAAGGGCAGCACGGTAGCATTGTGGATAGCACAATTGCTTCACAGCTCCAGGGTCCCAAGTTCGATTCCGGCTTGGGTCACTGTCTGTGCGGAGTCTGCACGTCCTCCCCGTGGCTGCGTGGGCTTCCTCCGGGTGCTCCGGTTTCCTCCCACAGTCCAAAGATGTGCGGGTTAGGTGAATTGGCCAATGATAAATTGCCCTTAATGTCCAAATTGCCCTTGGTGTTGGGTGGAAGTGTTGAGTTTGGGTAGGGTGCTCTTTCCAAGAGCCGGTGCAGACTCAAAGGGCCGAATGGCCTCCTTCTGCACTGTAAATTCAATGATAATCTATGATTAATCTAGGACAAAGGTTCGGCACAACATCGTGGGCCGAAGGGCCTGTTCTGTGCTGTATTTTTCTATGTTCAATGTTCTGTGTAACACTGGGGTACAGTACTGGTGGGGACTGGTCTGTCAGTGTATAACACTGGGGTATAGTACTGGTGGGGATGGATCTGTCACTGTATAACACTGGGGTACAGTACTGGTGGGGACAGGTCTGTCACTGTATAACACTGGGGTACAGTACTGGTGGGGACGGGCCTGTCACTGTATAACACTGGGGTACAGTACTGGTGGGAACGGGTCTGTCACTGTATAACACTGGGGTACAGTACTGGTGGGAACGGGTCTGTCACTGTATAACACTGGGGTACAGTACTGGTGGGGACGGGTCTGTCACTGTGTGACA
Source organism: Scyliorhinus torazame (assembly GCF_047496885.1). NCBI lineage: Eukaryota > Metazoa > Chordata > Chondrichthyes > Carcharhiniformes > Scyliorhinidae > Scyliorhinus > Scyliorhinus torazame. The sequence goes on from NC_092737.1 coordinate 34,765,130, forward strand.
CTGGGGTACAGTACTGGTGGGGACTGGTCTGTCACTGTATAACACTGGGGTACAGTACTGGTGGGGACGGGTCTGTCACTGTATAACACTGGGGTACAGTACTGGTGGGGACGGGTCTGTCATTGTATAACACTGGGGTACAGTAACGGTGGGGACGGGTCTGTCACTGTGTGACACTGGGGTACAGTACTGGTGGGGACGGGTCTGTCACTGTATAACACTTGGGTACAGTACTGGTGGGTACGGGTCTGTCAGTGTATAACACTGGGGTACAGTACTGGTGGGGACGGGTCTGTCTCTGTGTAACACTGGGGTACAGTACTGGTGGGGACGGGTCTGTCACTGTATAACACTGGGGTACAGTACTGGTGGGGACAGGTCTGTCAGTGTGTAACACTGGGGTACAGTACTGGTGGGGAGGGTCACTGTATAACACTGGAGTACAGTACTGGTGGGGACGGGTCTGTCACTGTATAACACTGGGGTACAGTACTGGTGGGGAGGGTCACTGTATAACACTGGAGTACAGTACTGGTGGGGACTTGTCTGTCAGTGTGTAACACTGGGGTACAGTACTGGTGGGGACGGGTCTGTCACTGTATAACACTTGGGTACAGTACTGGTGGGTACGGGTCTGTCAGTGTATAACACTGGGGTACAGTACTGGTGGGGACGGGTCTGTCACTGTATAACACTGGGGTACAGTACTGGTGGGGATGGGTCTGTCACTGTATAACACTGGGGTACAGTACTGGTGGGTACGGGTCTGTCACTGTATGACACTGGGGTACAGTAACGGTGGGGACGGGTCTGTCACTGTGTGACACTGGGGTACAGTACTGGTGGGGACGGGTCTGTCACTGTATAACACTTGGGTACAGTACTGGTGGGTACGGGTCTGTCAGTGTATAACACTGGGGTACAGTACTGGTGGGGACGGGTCTGTCACTGTATAACACTGGGGTACAGTACTGGTGGGGACGGGTCTGTCACTGTGTAACACTGGGGTACAGTACTGGTGGGGATGGTCACTGTATAACACTGGGGTACAGTACTGGTGGGGACGTGTCTGTCTCTGTGTAACACTGGGGTACAGTACTGGTGGGGACTTGTCTGTCAGTGTGTAACACTGGGGTACAGTACTGGTGGGGACTTGTCTGTCAGTGTGTAACACTGGGGTACAGTACTGGTGGGGACTTGTCTGTCAGTGTATAACACTGGGGTACAGTACTGGTGGGGACGGGTCTGTCTCTGTGTAACACTGGGGTACAGCACTGGTGGGGACAGGTCTGTCACTGTATAACACTGGGGTACAGTACTGGTGGGGACAGGTCTGTCACTGTATAACACTGGGGTACAGTACTGGTGGGGACGGGTCTGTCACTGTATAACACTGGGGTACAGTACTGGTGGGGACGGGTCTGTCACTGTATAACACTGGGATACAGTACTGGTGGGGACAGGTGTGTCACTGTATAACACTGAGGTACAGTAGTGGTGGGGACGGGTCTGTCACTGTACAACACTGAGGTACAGTAGTGGTGGAGTCGGGTCTGTCACTGTACAACACTGAGGTACAGTAGTGGTGGGGACGGGTCTGTCACTGTACAACACTGAGGTACAGTAGTGGTGGAGTCGGGTCTGTCACTGTATAACACTGGGGTACAGTACTTGTGGGGACGGGTCTGTCACTGTATAACACTGGGGTACAGTACTGGTGGGGATGGGCCTGTCACTGTATAACACTGGGATACAGTACTGGTGGGGATGAGTCTGTCACTGTATAACACTGGGGTACAGTACTGGTGGGGACGGGTCTGACACTGTATAATACTGGGGTGCAGTATTGGTGTTCCTTGTCCAAATTTGTGGCTGTGCGTTGTCCCGGCTGTGTGGCCACTGGTAAAACAGGATCTACAAGCATTTAGAGAGGCAAGGACTGATTCGGGGCAGTCAGCATGGCTTTGTGCGTGGAAAATCATGTCTCACAAATTTGATTGAGTTTTTTGAGGGAGTGACCAAGAAGGTAGATGAGGGCAGTGCAGTAGACGTTGTCTACATGGACTTTAGCAAAGCCTTTGACAAGGTACCGCATGGTAGGTTGTTGCAGAAGGTTAAAGCTCACGGGATCCAGGGTGAGGTTGCCAATTGGATTCAAAATTGGCTGGACGACAGAAGGCGGTTGTAGAGGGTTGTTTTTCAAACTGGAGGCCTGTGACCAGTGGTGTGCCTCAGGGATCGGTGCTGGGTCCACTGTTATTTGTGATTTATATTAATGATTTGGATGAGAATTTAGGAGGCATGGTTAGTAAGTTTGCAGATGACACCAAGATTGGTGGCACAGTGGATAGTGAAGAAGGTTATCTAGGATTGCAACGGGATCTTGATCAATTAGGCCAGTGGGCCGACGAATGGCAGATGGAGTTTAATTTAGATAAATGTGAGGTGATGCATTTTGGCAGATCGAATCAGGCCAGGACCTACTCAGTTAATGGTATGGCGTTGGGGAGAGTTATAGAACAAAGAGATCTAGGAGTACAGGTTCATAGCTCCTTGAAGGTGGAGTCGCAGGTGGACAGGGTGGTGAAGAAGGCATTCGGCATGCTTGGTTTCATTGGTCAGAACATTGAATACAGGAGTTGGGACGTCTTGTTGAAGTTGTACAAGACATTGGTACGGCCACACTTGGAATACTGTGTGCAGTTCTGGTCACCCTATTATAGAAAGGATATTATTAAACTAGAAAGAGTGCAGAAAAGATTTACTAGGATGTTGCCGGGACTTGAGAGGCTGGATAGACTGGGACTTTTTTCCCTGGAGCGTAGGAGGCTTAGGGGTGATCTTATAGAGGTCTATAAAATAATGAGGGGCATAGGTAAGGTAGATAGTCAACATCTTTTCCCAAAGGTAGGGGAGTCTAAAACTAGAGGGCATAGGTTTAAGGTGAGAGGGGAGAGATTCAGAAGGGCCCAGAGGGGCAATTTCTTCACTCAGAGGGTAGTGAGTGTCTGGAATGGGCTGCCAGAGGTAGTAGTAGAGGCGGGTACAATTGTCTTTTAAAAAACATTTAGATAGTTACATGGGTAAGATGGGTATAGAGGGTTATGGGCCAAGTGCGGGCAACTGGGACTAGCTTAATGGTAAAAACTAGGCGGCATGGACTGGTTGGGCCGAAGGGCCTGTTTCCATGCTGTAAACTTCTATGATTCTATAAAACCCCACTGCTCTATTGCAGAGTGACGAGGTGGATATGGATGGGGACTCGGATTTTGACGATGCTAGCGGGCGCAGCTCATCAATTCGATCTGACACCTCAACCGGGGCCCTGAAGAAAGCAAAGCTGAAGGGCAGGGTCAGGCGGAAGAAGAGGAAGAGTAAGTATTGTGGCAATGTAGGCCTTTCATTAACGTGGGTGAAGTTACAAGGACAGATTGCACCAACCTGGTTTTTAATCCTGGAGTAGGAGACCGAGGTTGTTGGCTTGGCTCAGGTGTTGAAAAAGTAAAAGGGCTTCAATAGGGTGGAGAGAAACTGAGAGAGATTCTAAAACCAGGGGATTCTCTTCCCACCCTCTTTAATATCCCCCCCCCCACCCACCGTCTACACCTCCTCGCTCTCCATTCTCTTTAATATCCATCCTCTCTAAACCCCCTCGCTCTCCATTCTCTTTAATATCCGTCCTCTCTAAACCCCCTCGCTCCCCATTCTATTTAATATCCGGCCTCTCTAAACCCCCTCGCTCTCCATTCTGTTTGATATCCGTCCTCTCGAAACCACCTCGCTCTCCATTCTCTTTAATATCCGTCCTCTCTAAACCCCCTCGCTCTCCATTCTCTTTAATATCCGTCCTCTCTAAACCCCCTCGCTCTCCATTCTGTTTGATATCCGTCCTCTCTAAACCTCCTCGCTCTCCATTCGCTTTGATATCCGTCCTCTCTAATCCCCCTCGCTCTCCATTCTCTTTAATATCCGTCCTCTCGAAACCCCCTCGCTCCCCATTCTGTTTAATATCCGTCCTCTCTAAACCCCCTCGCTCTCCATTCTCTTCAATATCCGTCCTCTCTAAACCCCCTCGCTCTCCACCCCCTTTAATACCCATCCTGTCTAAACCTCCTCACTCTCCACTCCCTTTAATAGCCGTCCTGTCGAAACCTCACTCTCCACCCCCTTTAATACCCGTCCTGTCTAAACCTCACTCTCCACCCCCTTTAATACCCGTCCTGTCTAAACCTCACTCTCCACTCCCTTTAATACCCGTCCTGTCTAAACCTCACTCTCCACCCCCTTTAATACCCGTCCTGTCTAAATCTCCTCACTCTCCACTCCCTTTAATACCCGTCCTGTCTAAACCTCCTCACTCTCCACTCCCTTTAATAGCCGCCCTGTCTAAACCTCCACACTCTCCACTCCCTTTAATACCCGTCCTGTCTAAACCTCCTCACTCTCCACTCCCTTTAATACCCGTCCTGTCTAAACCTCCACACTCTCCACTCCCTTTAATACCCGTCCTGTCTAAACCTGCTCACTCTCCACCCCCTTTAATACACGTCCTGTCTAAACCTCCTCACTCTCCACTCCCTTTAATACCCGTCCTGTCTAAACCTCCTCGCTCTCCACCCCCTTTAATACCCGTCCTGTCTAAACCTCCTCACTCTCCACTCCCTTTAATACCCGTCCTGTCTAAACCTCCTCACTCTCCACTCCCTTTAATACCCGTCCTGTCTAAACCTCCTCACTCTCCACCCCCTTTAATACCCGTCCTGTCTAAACCTCACTCTCCACCCCCTTTAATACCCGTACTGTCTAAACCTCCTCGCTCTCCACTCCCTTTAATACCCGTCCTGTCTAAACCTCCTCACTCTCCACCCCCTTTAATACCCGTCCTGTCTAAACCTCACTCTCCACCCCCTTCAATACCCGTCCTGTCTAAACCTCCTCACTCTCCACCCCCTTTAATACCCGTCCTGTCTAAACCTCCTCACTCTCCACTCCCTTTAATACCCGTCCTGTCTAAACCTCCTCACTCTCCACCCCCTTTAATACCCGTCCTGTCTAAACCTCCTCACTCACCACTCCCTTTAATACCCGTCCTGTCTAAACCTCCTCACTCTCCACCCCCTTTAATACCCGTCCTGTCTAAACCTCACTCTCCACCCCCTTCAATACCCGTCCTGTCTAAACCTCCTCACTCTCCACCCCCTTTAATACCCGTCCTGTCTAAACCTCCTCACTCTCCACTCCCTTTAATACCCGTCCTGTCTAAACCTCCTCACTCTCCACCCCCTTTAATACCCGTCCTGTCTAAACCTCCTCACTCACCACTCCCTTTAATACCCGTCCTGTCTAAACCTCCTCACTCACCACTCCCTTTAATACCCGTCCTGTCTAAACCTCCTCACTCACCACTCCCTTTAATACCCGTCCTGTCTAAACCTCACTCTCCACCCCCTTTAATACCCGTCCTGTCTAAACCTCACTCTCCACCCCCTTCAATACCCGTCCTGTCTAAACCTCCTCACTCACCACTCCCTTTAATACCCGTCCTGTCTAAACCTCCTCACTCACCACCCCCTTTAATACCCGTCCTGTCTAAACCTCACTCTCCACCCCCTTTAATACCCGTCCTGTCTAAACCTCACTCTCCACCCCCTTCAATACCCGTCCTGTCTAAACCTCCTCACTCTCCACTCCCTTTAATACCCGTCCTGTCTAAACCTCCTCACTCTCCACCCCCTTTAATACCCGTCCTGTCTAAACCTCACTCTCCACCCCCTTTAATACCCGTCCTGTCTAAACCTCCTCGCTCTCCACCCCCTTCAATACCCGTCCTGTCTAAACCTCCTCACTCTCCACTCCCTTTAATACCCGTCCTGTCTAAACCTCCTCGCTCTCCACCCCCTTTAATACCCGTCCTGTCTAAACCTCCTCACTCTCCACCCCCTTTAATACCCGTCCTGTCTAAACCTCACTCTCCACCCCCTTTAATACCCGTCCTGTCTAAACCTCCTCACTCTCCACCCCCTTCAATACCCGTCCTGTCTAAACCTCCTCACTCTCCACCCCCTTTAATACCCGTCCTGTCTAAACCTCCTCACTCTCCACTCCCTTTAATACCCGTCCTGTCTAAACCTCACTCTCCACCCCCTTCAATACCCGTCCTGTCTAAACCTCCTCACTCTCCACCCCCTTTAATACCCGTCCTGTCTAAACCTCCTCACTCTCCACTCCCTTTAATACCCGTCCTGTCTAAACCTCCTCACTCTCCACCCCCTTTAATACCCGTCCTGTCTAAACCTCACTCTCCACCCCCTTCAATACCCGTCCTGTCTAAACCTCCTCACTCTCCACTCCCTTTAATACCCGTCCTGTCTAAACCTCCTCACTCTCCACTCCCTTTAATACCCGTCCTGTCTAAACCTCCTCACTCTCCACTCCCTTTAATACCCGTCCTGTCTAAACCTCCTCACTCTCCACTCCCTTTAATACCCGTCCTGTCTAAACCTCACTCTCCACTCCCTTTAATACCCGTCCTGACTAAACTTCACTCTCCACTCCCTTTAATACCCGTCCTGTCTAAACCTCGCTCACCACTCCCTTTAATACCCGTCCTGTCTAAACCTCCTCACTCTCCACCCCCTTTAATACCCGTCCTGTCTAAACCTCCTCACTCTCCACTCCCTTTAATACCCGTCCTGTCTAAACCTCCTCACTCTCCACTCCCTTTAATACCCGTCCTGTCTAAACCTCCTCACTCTCCACTCCCTTTAATACCCGTCCTGTCTAAACCTCACTCTCCACTCCCTTTAATACCCGTCCTGTCTAAACCTCACTCTCCACCCCCTTTAATAGCCACCCTGTCTAAACCTCCACACTCTCCACTCCCTTTAATACCCATCCTGTCTAAACCTCACTCTCCACCCCCTTTAATACCCGTCCTGTCTAAACCTCACTCTCCACTCCCTTTAATACCCGTCCTGTCTAAACCTCCTCACTCTCCACTCCCTTTAATAGCCGTCCTGTCTAAACCTCCTCACTCTCCACTCCCTTTAATACCCGTCCTGTCTAAACCTCCTCACTCTCCACTCCCTTTTAATACCCGTCCTGTCTAAACCTCCTCACTCTCCACTCCCTTTTAATACCCGTCCTGTCTAAACCTCCTCACTCTCCACTCCCTTTAATACCCGTCCTGTCTAAACCTCCTCACTCTCCACTCCCTTTAATACACGTCCTGTCTAAACCTCCTCACTCTCCACTCCCTTGAATACCCGTCCTGTCTAAACCTCGCTCTCCATCCCTTTAATACCCGTCCTGTCTAAACCTCGTCACTCTCCACCCCCTTTAATACCCGTCCTGTCTAAACCTCGCTCACCACTCCCTTTAATGCCCGTCCTGTCTAAACCTCGCTCTCCACCCCCTTTAATACCCGTCCTGTCTAAACCTCCTCACTCTCCACCCCCTTTAATACCCGTCCTGTCTAAACCTCCTCACTCTCCACTCCCTTTAATACACGTCCTGTCTAAACCTCCTCACTCTCCAACCCCTTTAATACCCGTCCTGTCTAAACCTCCTCACTCTCCACTCCCTTTAATACCCGTCCTGTCTAAACCTCCTCACTCTCCACTCCCTTTAATACCCGTCCTGTCTAAACCTCCACACTCTCCACCCCCTTCAATACCCGTCCTGTCTAAACCTCCTCACTCTCCACTCCCTTTAATACCCGTCCTGTCTAAACCTCCTCACTCTCCACTCCCTTTAATACCCGTCCTGTCTAAACCTCCTCACTCTCCACTCCCTTTAATACCCGTCCTGTCTAAACCTCGCTCTCCATCCCTTTAATACCCGTCCTGTCTAAACCTCGTCACTCTCCACCCCCTTTAATACCCGTCCTGTCTAAACCTCGCTCACCACTCCCTTTAATGCCCGTCCTGTCTAAACCTCGCTCTCCACCCCCTTTAATACCCGTCCTGTCTAAACCTCCTCACTCTCCACTCCCTTTAATACCCGTCCTGTCTAAACCTCCTCACTCTCCACTCCCTTTAATACCCGTCCTGTCTAAACCTCCACACTCTCCACCCCCTTCAATACCCGTCCTGTCTAAACCTCCTCACTCTCCACTCCCTTTAATACCCGTCCTGTCTAAACCTCCTCACTCTCCACTCCCTTTAATACCCGTCCTGTCTAAACCTCCTCACTCTCCACTCCCTTTAATACCCGTCCTGTCTAAACCTCCTCACTCTCCACTCCCTTTAATACCCGTCCTGTCTAAACCTCACTCTCCACTCCCTTTAATACCCGTCCTGTCTAAACCTCCTCACTCTCCACTCGCTTTAATAGCCGCCCTGTCTAAACCTCCACACTCTCCACTCCCTTTAATACCCATCCTGTCTAAACCTCCTCACTCTCCACCCCCTTTAATACCCGTCCTGTCTAAACCTCCTCACTCTCCACCCCCTTTAATACCCGTCCTGTCTAAACCTCCTCACTCTCCACCCCCTTTAATACCCGTCCTGTCTAAACCTCCTCACTCTCCACCCCCTTTAATACCCGTCCTGTCTAAACCTCCTCACTCTCCACCCCCTTTAATACCCGTCCTGTCTAAAACTCCTCACTCTCCACTCCCTTTAATACCCGTCCTGTCTAAACCTCCTCACTCTCCACTCCCTTTAATAGCCGCCCTGTCTAAACCTCCACACTCTCCACTCCCTTTAATACCCATCCTGTCTAAACCTCACTCTCCACTCCCTTTAATACCCGTCCTGTCTAAACCTCCTCACTCTCCACCCCGTTTAATATCCGTCCTGTCTAAACCTCACTCTCCACTCCCTTTAATACCCGTCCTGTCTAAACCTCCACACTCTCCACTCCCTTTAATACCCATCCTGTCTAAACCTCCTCACTCTCCACTCCCTTTAATACCCGTCCTGTCTAAACCTCACTCTCCACCCCCTTTAATACCCGTCCTGTCTAAACCTCACTCTCCACCCCCTTCAATACCCGTCCTGTCTAAACCTCCTCACTCTCCACCCCCTTTAATACCCGTCCTGTCTAAACCTCACTCTCCACCCCCTTCAATACCCGTCCTGTCTAAACCTCCTCACTCTCCACTCCCTTTAATACCCGTCCTGTCTAAACCTCCTCACTCTCCACTCCCTTTAATACCCGTCCTGTCTAAACCTCACTCTCCACCCCCTTTAATACCCGTCCTGTCTAAACCTCACTCTCCACTCCCTTTAATACCCGTCCTGTCTAAACCTCACTCTCCACCCCCTTTAATACCCGTCCTGTCTAAACCTCCTCACTCTCCACCCCCTTTAATACCCGTCCTGTCTAAACCTCACTCTCCACCCCCTTTAATACCCGTCCTGTCTAAACCTCCTCACTCTCCACTCCCTTTAATACCCGTCCTGTCTAAACCTCCTCACTCTCCACTCCCTTTAATACCCGTCCTGCCTAAACCTCACTCTCCACTCCCTTTAATACACGTCCTGTCTAAACCTCCTCACTCTCCACTCCCTTTAATACACGTCCTGTCTAAACCTCCTCACTCTCCACTCCCTTTAATACCCGTCCTGTCTAAACCTCCTCACTCTCCACTCCCTTTAATACCCGTCCTGTCTAAACCTCCTCACTCTCCACCCCCTTTAATACCCGTCCTGTCTAAACCTCCTCACTCTCCACTCCCTTTAATACCCGTCCTGTCTAAACCTCCTCACTCTCCACTCCCTTTAATACCCGTCCTGTCTAAACCTCCTCACTCTCCACTCCCTTTAATACCCGTCCTGCCTAAACCTCACTCTCCACTCCCTTTAATACACGTCCTGTCTAAACCTCCTCACTCTCCACTCCCTTTAATACACGTCCTGTCTAAACCTCCTCACTCTCCACTCCCTTTAATACCCGTCCTGTCTAAACCTCCTCACTCTCCACTCCCTTTAATACCCGTCCTGTCTAAACCTCCTCGCTCTCCACCCCCTTTAATACCCGTCCTGTCTAAACCTCCTCACTCTCCACTCCCTTTAATAGCCGCCCTGTCTAAACCTCCACACTCTCCACTCCCTTTAATACCCATCCTGTCTAAACCTCCTCACTCTCCACTCCCTTTAATACCCGTCCTGTCTAAACCTCCTCACTCTCCACCCCCTTTAATACCCGTCCTGTCTAAACCTCCACACTCTCCACTCCCTTTAATACCCATCCTGTCTAAACCTCCTCACTCTCCACTCCCTTTAATATCCGTCCTGTCTAAATCTCCTCACTCTCCACTCCCTTTAATACCCGTCCTGTCTAAACCTCCTCACTCTCCACCCCCTTTAATACCCGTCCTGTCTAAACCTCCACACTCTCCACTCCCTTTAATACCCATCCTGTCTAAACCTCCTCACTCTCCACTCCCTTTAATACCCGTCCTGTCTAAACCTCACTCTCCACCCCCTTTAATACCCGTCCTGTCTAAACCTCACTCTCCACTCCCTTTAATACCCGTCCTGTCTAAACCTCACTCTCCACTCCCTTTAATACCCGTCCTGTCTAAACCTCACTCTCCACCCCCTTCAATACCCGTCCTGTCTAAACCTCCTCACTCTCCACCCCCTTCAATACCCGTCCTGTCTAAACCTCCTCACTCTCCACTCCCTTTAATACCCGTCCTGTCTAAACCTCCTCACTCTCCACTCCCTTTAATACCCGTCCTGTCTAAACCTCCTCACTCTCCACTCCCTTTAATACCCGTCCTGTCTAAACCTCACTCTCCACTCCCTTTAATACCCGTCCTGTCTAAACCTCCTCGCTCTCCACTCCCTTTAATACCCATCCTGTCTAAACCTCCTCACTCTCCACTCCCTTTAATACCCGTCCTGTCTAAACCTCACTCTCCACCCCCTTTAATACCCGTCCTGTCTAAACCTCACTCTCCACCCCCTTTAATAGCCGCCCTGTCTAAACCTCCTCACTCTCCACTCCCTTTAATACCCGTCCTGTCTAAACCTCCTCACTCTCCACTCCCTTTAATACCCGTCCTGTCTAAACCTCACTCTCCACCCCCTTTAATACCCGTCCTGTCTAAACCTCCTCACTCTCCACTCCCTTTAATACCCGTCCTGTCTAAACCTCCTCACTCTCCACTCCCTTTAATACCCGTCCTGACTAAACTTCACTCTCCACTCCCTTTAATACCCGTCCTGTCTAAACCTCCTCACTCTCCACTCCCTTTAATACCCGTCCTGACTAAACTTCACTCTCCACTCCCTTTAATACCCGTCCTGTCTAAACCTCCTCACTCTCCACTCCCTTTAATACCCGTCCTGTCTAAACCTCCTCACTCTCCACCCCCTTTAATACCCGTCCTGTCTAAACCTCCTCACTCTCCACTCCCTTTAATACACGTCCTGTCTAAACCTCCTCACTCTCCACCCCCTTTAATACCCGTCCTGTCTAAACCTCCTCACTCTCCACTCCCTTTAATACCCGTCCTGTCTAAACCTCCTCACTCTCCACCCCCTTTAATACCCGTCCTGTCTAAACCTCCTCACTCTCCACCCCCTTTAATACCCGTCCTGTCTAAACCTCGCTCACCACTCCCTTTAATGCCCGTCCTGTCTAAACCTCCTCGCTCTCCACCCCCTTTAATACCCGTCCTGTCTAAACCTCCTCACTCTCCACCCCCTTTAATACCCGTCCTGTCTAAACCTCCTCACTCTCCACTCCCTTTAATACCCGTCCTGTCTAAACCTCCTCGCTCTCCACCCCCTTTAATACCCGTCCTGTCTAAACCTCCTCACTCTCCACCCCCTTTCATACCCGTCCTGTCTAAACCTCACTCTCCACTCCCTTTAATGCCCGTCCTGTCTAAACCTCCTCACTCTCCACTCCCTTTAATACACGTCCTGTCTAAACCTCCTCACTCTCCACCCCCTTTCATACCCGTCCTGTCTAAACCTCACTCTCCACTCCCTTTAATACCCGTCCTGTCTAAACCTCGCTCACCACTCCCTTTAATGCCCGTCCTGTCTAAACCTCGCTCTCCACCCCCTTTAATACCCGTCCTGTCTAAACCTCCTCACTCTCCACTCCCTTTAATACCCATCCTGACTAAACCTCCTCACTCTCCACTCCCTTTAATACCCGTCCTGTCTAAACCTCCTCACTCTCCACCCCCTTTAATACCCGTCCTGTCTAAACCTCCTCACTCTCCACCCCCTTTAATACCCATCCTGACTAAACCTCCTCACTCTCCACCCCCTTTAATACCCGTCCTGTCTAAACCTCACTCTCCACCCCCTTTAATACCCGTCCTGTCTAAACCTCCTCACTCTCCACTCCCTTTAATACCCGTCCTGTCTAAACCTCCTCACTCTCCACCCCCTTTAATACCCGTCCTGTCTAAACCTCCTCACTCTCCACCCCCTTTAATACCCATCCTGACTAAACCTCCTCACTCTCCACCCCCTTTAATACCCGTCCTGTCTAAACCTCACTCTCCACTCCCTTTAATACCCATCCTGACTAAACCTCCTCACTCTCCACCCCCTTTAATACCCGTCCTGTCTAAACCTCGCTCACCACTCCCTTTAATGCCCGTCCTGTCTAAACCTCACTCTCCACTCCCTTTAATACCCGTCCTGTCTAAACCTCCTCACTCTCCACTCCCTTTAATACCCGTCCTGTCTAAACCTCACTCTCCACTCCCTTTAATACCCGTCCTGTCTAAACCTCCTCACTCTCCACTCCCTTTAATACCCGTCCTGTCTAAACCTCCTCACTCTCCACTCCCTTTAATACCCGTCCTGTCTAAACCTCCTCACTCTCCACTCCCTTTAATACCCGTCCTGTCTAAACCTCCTCACTCTCCACTCCCTTTAATACCCGTCCTGTCTAAACCTCACTCTCCACTCCCTTTAATACCCATCCTGTCTAAACCTCCTCACTCTCCACTCCCTTTAATACACGTCCTGTCTAAACCTCGCTCACCACTCCCTTTAATGCCCGTCCTGTCTAAACCTCGCTCTCCACCCCCTTTAATACCCGTCCTGTCTAAACCTCCTCACTCTCCACCCCCTTTAATACCCGTCCTGTCTAAACCTCCTCACTCTCCACCCCCTTTAATACCCGTCCTGTCTAAAACTCGCTCTCCACTCCCTTTAATACCCGTCCTGTCGAAACCTCCTCACTCTCCACTCCCTTTAATACCCGCCCTGTCTAAACCTCGTCACTCTCCACCCCCTTCAATACCCGTCCTGTCTAAACCTCCTCACTCTCCACTCCCTTTAATACCCGTCCTGTCGAAACCTCCTCACTCTCCACTCCCTTTAATACCCGCCCTGTCTAAACCTCGTCACTCTCCACCCCCTTTAATACCCGTCCTGTCTAAACCTCCTCACTCTCCACCCCCTTTAATACCCGTCCTGTCTAAACCTCCTCACTCTCCATTCCCTTTAATACCCGTCCTGTCTAAACCTCCTCACTCTCCACTCCCTTTAATACCCGTCCTGTCTAAACCTCCTCACTCTCCACTCCCTTTAATACCCGTCCTGTCTAAACCTCCTCACTCTCCACTCCCTTTAATGCCCGTCCTGTATAAACCTCGCTCTCCACCCCCTTTAATACCCGTCCTGTCTAAACCTCCTCACTCTCCACCCCCTTTAATACCCGTCCTGTCTAAACCTCCTCACTCTCCACCCCCTTTAATACCCGTCCTGTCTAAAACTCGCTCTCCACTCCCTTTAATACCCGTCCTGTCGAAACCTCCTCACTCTCCACTCCCTTTAATACCCGCCCTGTCTAAACCTCGTCACTCTCCACCCCCTTCAATACCCGTCCTGTCTAAACCTCCTCACTCTCCACTCCCTTTAATACCCGTCCTGTCGAAACCTCCTCACTCTCCACTCCCTTTAATACCCGCCCTGTCTAAACCTCGTCACTCTCCACCTCCTTCAATACCCGTCCTGTCTAAACCTCCTCACTCTCCACTCCCTTTAATACCCGTCCTGTCTAAACCTCCTCACTCTCCACCCCCTTTAATACCCGTCCTGTCTAAACCTCGCTCACCACTCCCTTTAATACCCGTCCTGTCTAAACCTCCTGACTCTCCACTCCCTTTAATACCCATCCTGTCTAAACCTCCTCACTCTCCACTCCCTTTAATACCCGTCCTGTCTAAACCTCCTCACTCTCCACCCCCTTTAATACCCGTCCTGTCTAAACCTCACTCTCCACTCCCTTTAATATCCGTCCTGTCTAAACCTCCTCACTCTCCACTCCCTTTAATACCCGTCCTGTCTAAACCTCCTCACTCTCCACCCCCTTTAATACCCGTCCTGTCTAAACCTCACTCTCCACTCCCTTTAATATCCGTCCTGTCTAAACCTCCTCACTCTCCACTCCCTTTAATACCCGCCCTGTCTAAACCTCCTCACTCTCCACCCCCTTTAATACCCGTCCTGTCTAAACCTCACTCTCCACTCCCTTTAATACCCGTCCTGTCTAAACCTCCTCACTCTCCACCCCCTTTAATACCCGTCCTGTCTAAACCTCACTCTCCACTCCCTTTAATATCCGTCCTGTCTAAACCTCCTCACTCTCCACTCCCTTTAATACCCGCCCTGTCTAAACCTCCTCACTCTCCACCCCCTTTAATACCCGTCCTGTCTAAACCTCACTCTCCACTCCCTTTAATACCCGTCCTGTCTAAACCTCCTCACTCTCCACTCCCTTTAATATCCGTCCTGTCTAAACCTCCTCACTCTCCACTCCCTTTAATACCCGTCCTGTCTAAACCTCCTCACTCTCCACCCCCTTTAATACCCATCCTGTCTAAACCTCACTCTCCACTCCCTTTAATACCCGTCCTGTCTAAACCTCACTCTCCACCCCCTTTAATACCCATCCTGTCTAAACCTCCTCACTCTCCACCCCCTTTAATACCCGTCCTGTCTAAACCTCCTCACTCTCCACCCCCTTTAATACCCGTCCTGTCTAAACCTCACTCTCCACTCCCTTTAATACCCGTCCTGTCTAAACCTCCTCACTCTCCACTCCCTTTAATACCCGTCCTGTCTAAACCTCCTCACTCTCCACTCCCTTTAATACCCGTCCTGTCTAAACCTCCTCACTCTCCACTCCCTTTAATACCCGTCCTGTCTAAACCTCACTCTCCACCCCCTTTAATACCCGTCCTGTCTAAACCTCCTCACTCTCCACCCCCTTTAATACCCGTCCTGTCTAAACCTCACTCTCCACTCCCTTTAATACCCGTCCTGTCTAAACCTCCTCACTCTCCACTCCCTTTAATACCCGTCCTGTCTAAACCTCCTCACTCTCCACCCCCTTTAATACCCGTCCTGTCTAAACCTCCTCACTCTCCACTCCCTTTAATACCCGTCCTGTCTAAACCTCCTCACTCTCCACCCCCTTTAATACCCGTCCTGTCTAAACCTCACTCTCCACTCCCTTTAATACCCATCCTGTCTAAACCTCACTCTCCGCTCCCATTAATACCCGTCCTGTCTAAACCTCACTCTCCACCCCCTTTAATACCCGTCCTGTCTAAACCTCCTCACTCTCCACCCCCTTTAATACCCGTCCTGTCTAAACCTCCTCACTCTCCACTCCCTTTAATACCCGTCCTGTCTAAACCTCCTCACTCTCCACTCCCTTTAATACCCGTCCTGTCTAAACCTCCTCACTCTCCACCCCCTTTAATACCCGTCCTGTCTAAACCTCCTCACTCTCCACCCCCTTTAATACCCGTCCTGTCTAAACCTCACTCTCCACCCCCTTTAATACCCGTCCTGTCTAAACCTCCTCACTCTCCACTCCCTTTAATACCCGTCCTGTCTAAACCTCCTCACTCTCCACTCCCTTTAATACCCGTCCTGTCTAAACCTCCTCACTCTCCACTCCCTTTAATACCCGTCCTGTCTAAACCTCCTCACTCTCCACTCCCTTCAATACCCGTCCTGTCTAAACCTCCTCACTCTCCACTCCCTTTAATACCCGTCCTGTCTAAACCTCCTCACTCTCCACTCCCTTCAATACCCGTCCTGTCTAAACCTCCTCACTCTCCACTCCCTTTAATACCCATCCTGTCTAAACCTCCTCACTCTCCACCCCCTTTAATACCCGTCCTGTCTAAACCTCCTCACTCTCCACCCCCTTTAATACCCGTCCTGTCTAAACCTCCTCACTCTCCACCCCCTTTAATACCCGTCCTGTCTAAACCTCCTCACTCTCCACTCCCTTTAATACCCGTCCTGTCTAAACCTCCTCACTCTCCACTCCCTTTAATACCCGTCCTGTCTAAACCTCCTCACTCTCCACCCCCTTTAATACCCGTCCTGTCTAAACCTCCTCACTCTCCACCCCCTTTAATACCCGTCCTGTCTAAACCTCACTCTCCACCCCCTTTAATACCCATCCTGTCTAAACCTCCTCACTCTCCACTCCCTTTAATACCCGTCCTGTCTAAACCTCCTCACTCTCCACTCCCTTTAATACCCGTCCTGTCTAAACCTCCTCACTCTCCACTCCCTTTAATACCCGTCCTGTCTAAACCTCCTCACTCTCCACTCCCTTCAATACCCGTCCTGTCTAAACCTCCTCACTCTCCACTCCCTTTAATACCCGTCCTGTCTAAACCTCCTCACTCTCCACTCCCTTCAATACCCGTCCTGTCTAAACCTCCTCACTCTCCACTCCCTTTAATACCCATCCTGTCTAAACCTCCTCACTCTCCATTCCCTTTAATACCCGTCCTGTCTAAACCTCACTCTCCACCCCCTTTAATACCCGTCCTGTCTAAACCTCCACACTCTCCACTCCCTTTAATACCCGTCCTGTCTAAACCTCCACACTCTCCACTCCCTTTAATACCCGTCCTGTCTAAACCTCACTCTCCACCCCCTTTAATACCCGTCCTGACTAAACCTCCTCACTCTCCACTCCCTTTAATACCCGTCCTGTCTAAACCTCCTCACTCTCCACCCCCTTTAATACCCGTCCTGTCTAAACCTCCTCACTCTCCATTCCCTTTAATACCCGTCCTGTCTAAACCTCCTCACTCTCCACCCCCTTTAATACCCGTCCTGTCCAAACCTCCTCACTCTCCACTCCCTTTAATACCCGTCCTGTCCAAACCTCCTCACTCTCCATTCCCTTTAATACCCGTCCTGTCTAAACCTCGCTCACCACTCCCTTTAATACCCGTCCTGTCTAAACCTCACTCTCCACCCCCTTTAGTACCCGTCCTGTCTAAACCTCCTCACTCTCCACCCCCTTTAATACCCGTCCTGTCTAAACCTCACTCTCCACCCCCTTTAATACCCGTCCTGTCTAAACCTCCTCACTCTCCACTCCCTTTAATACCCGTCCTGTCTAAACCTCCTCACTCTCCACCCCCTTTAATACACGTCCTGACTAAACTTCACTCTCCACTCCCTTTAATATCCGTCCTGTCTAAACCTCCTCACTCTCCACTCCCTTTAATACCCGTCCTGTCTAAACCTCCTCACTCTCCACCCCCTTTAATACCCGTCCTGTCTAAACCTCCTCACTCTCCACCCCCTTTAATACCCGTCCTGTCTAAACCTCGCTCACCACTCCCTTTAATACCCGTCCTGTCTAAACCTCACTCTCCACTCCCTTTAATACCCGTCCTGTCTAAACCTCCTCACTCTCCACCCCCTTTAATACCCGTCCTGTCTAAACCTCCTCACTCTCCACTCCCTTTAATACCCGTCCTGTCTAAACCTCACTCTCCATTCCCTTTAATACCCGTCCTGTCTAAACCTCCTCACTCTCCACTCCCTTTAATACCCGTCCTGTCTAAACCTCACTCTCCATTCCCTTTAATACCCGTCCTGTCTAAACCTCCTCACTCTCCACTCCCTTTAATACCCGTCCTGTCTAAACCTGCTCACTCTCCACTCCCTTTAATACCCGTCCTGTCTAAACCTCCTCACTCTCCATTCCCTTTAATACCCGTCCTGTCTAAACCTCCTCACTCTCCACTCCCTTTAATACCCGTCCTGTCTAAACCTGCTCACTCTCCACTCCCTTTAATACCCGTCCTGTCTAAACCTCCTCACTCTCCACCCCCTTTAATACCCGTCCTGTCTAAACCTCCTCACTCTCCACCCCCTTTAATACCCGTCCTGACTAAACTTCACTCTCCACTCCCTTTAATACCCGTCCTGTCTAAACCTCGCTCACCACTCCCTTTAATACCCGTCCTGTCTAAACCTCCTCACTCTCCACTCCCTTTAATACCCGTCCTGTCTAAACCTCCTCACTCTCCACCCCCTTTAATACCCGTCCTGTCTAAACCTCCTCACTCTCCACCCCCTTTAATACCCGTCCTGTCTAAACCTCGCTCACCACTCCCTTTAATACCCGTCCTGTCTAAACCTCCTCACTCTCCACCCCCTTTAATACCCGTCCTGTCTAAACCTCACTCACCACTCCCTTTAATACCCGTCCTGTCTAAACCTCCTCACTCTCCACTCCCTTTAATACCCGTCCTGTCTAAACCTCCTCACTCTCCACTCCCTTTAATACCCGTCCTGTCTAAACCTCCTCACTCTCCACCCCCTTTAATACCCGTCCTGTCTAAACCTCCTCACTCTCCACCCCCTTTAATACCCGTCCTGTCTAAACCTCGCTCACCACTCCCTTTAATACCCGTCCTGTCTAAACCTCCTCACTCTCCACCCCCTTTAATACCCGTCCTGTCTAAACCTCACTCTCCACCCCCTTTAATACCCGTCCTGTCTAAACCTCCTCACTCTCCACCCCCTTTAATACCCGTCCTGTCTAAACCTCGCTCACCACTCCCTTTAATACCCGTCCTGTCTAAACCTCACTCTCCACTCCCTTTAATACCCGTCCTGTCTAAACCTCCTCACTCTCCACCCCCTTTAATACCCGTCCTGTCTAAACCTCCTCACTCTCCACTCCCTTTAATACCCGTCCTGTCTAAACCTCACTCTCCATTCCCTTTAATACCCGTCCTGTCTAAACCTCCTCACTCTCCACTCCCTTTAATACCCGTCCTGTCTAAACCTCACTCTCCATTCCCTTTAATACCCGTCCTGTCTAAACCTCCTCACTCTCCACTCCCTTTAATACCCGTCCTGTCTAAACCTGCTCACTCTCCACTCCCTTTAATACCCGTCCTGTCTAAACCTCCTCACTCTCCATTCCCTTTAATACCCGTCCTGTCTAAACCTCCTCACTCTCCACTCCCTTTAATACCCGTCCTGTCTAAACCTGCTCACTCTCCACTCCCTTTAATACCCGTCCTGTCTAAACCTCCTCACTCTCCACCCCCTTTAATACCCGTCCTGTCTAAACCTCCTCACTCTCCACCCCCTTTAATACCCGTCCTGACTAAACTTCACTCTCCACTCCCTTTAATACCCGTCCTGTCTAAACCTCGCTCACCACTCCCTTTAATACCCGTCCTGTCTAAACCTCCTCACTCTCCACTCCTTTTAATACCCGTCCTGTCTAAACCTCCTCACTCTCCACCCCCTTTAATACCCGTCCTGTCTAAACCTCCTCACTCTCCACCCCCTTTAATACCCGTCCTGTCTAAACCTCGCTCACCACTCCCTTTAATACCCGTCCTGTCTAAACCTCCTCACTCTCCACCCCCTTTAATACCCGTCCTGTCTAAACCTCACTCACCACTCCCTTTAATACCCGTCCTGTCTAAACCTCCTCACTCTCCACTCCCTTTAATACCCGTCCTGTCTAAACCTCCTCACTCTCCACTCCCTTTAATACCCGTCCTGTCTAAACCTCCTCACTCTCCACCCCCTTTAATACCCGTCCTGTCTAAACCTCCTCACTCTCCACCCCCTTTAATACCCGTCCTGTCTAAACCTCGCTCACCACTCCCTTTAATACCCGTCCTGTCTAAACCTCCTCACTCTCCACCCCCTTTAATACCCGTCCTGTCTAAACCTCACTCTCCACCCCCTTTAATACCCGTCCTGTCTAAACCTCCTCACTCTCCACTCCCTTTAATACCCGTCCTGTCTAAACCTCCTCACTCTCCACTCCCTTTAATACCCGTCCTGTCTAAACCTCCTCACTCTCCACCCCCTTTAATACCCGTCCTGTCTAAACCTCGCTCACCACTCCCTTTAATACCCGTCCTGCCTAAACCTCCTCACTCTCCACTCCCTTTAATACCCGTCCTGTCTAAACCTCCTCACTCTCCACCCCCTTTAATACCCGTCCTGTCTAAACCTCCTCACTCTCCACCCCCTTTAATACCCGTCCTGTCTAAACCTCACTCTCCGCTCCCATTAATACCCGTCCTGTCTAAACCTCACTCTCCACCCCCTTTAATACCCGTCCTGTCTAAACCTCCTCACTCTCCACCCCCTTTAATACCCGTCCTGTCTAAACCTCCTCACTCTCCACTCCCTTTAATACCCGTCCTGTCTAAACCTCCTCACTCTCCACTCCCTTTAATACCCGTCCTGTCTAAACCTCCTCACTCTCCACCCCCTTTAATACCCGTCCTGTCTAAACCTCCTCACTCTCCACCCCCTTTAATACCCGTCCTGTCTAAACCTCCTCACTCTCCACCCCCTTTAATACCCGTCCTGTCTAAACCTCCTCACTCTCCACTCCCTTTAATACCCGTCCTGTCTAAACCTCCTCACTCTCCACTCCCTTTAATACCCGTCCTGTCTAAACCTCCTCACTCTCCACTCCCTTTAATACCCGTCCTGTCTAAACCTCCTCACTCTCCACTCCCTTCAATACCCGTCCTGTCTAAACCTCCTCACTCTCCACCCCCTTTAATACCCGTCCTGTCTAAACCTCCTCACTCTCCACTCCCTTTAATACCCATCCTGTCTAAACCTCCTCACTCTCCATTCCCTTTAATACCCGTCCTGTCTAAACCTCACTCTCCACCCCCTTTAATACCCGTCCTGTCTAAACCTCCACACTCTCCACTCCCTTTAATACCCGTCCTGTCTAAACCTCCACACTCTCCACTCCCTTTAATACCCGTCCTGTCTAAACCTCACTCTCCACCCCCTTTAATACCCGTCCTGACTAAACCTCCTCACTCTCCACTCCCTTTAATACCCGTCCTGTCTAAACCTCCTCACTCTCCACCCCCTTTAATACCCGTCCTGTCTAAACCTCCTCACTCTCCATTCCCTTTAATACCCGTCCTGTCTAAACCTCCTCACTCTCCACCCCCTTTAATACCCGTCCTGTCCAAACCTCCTCACTCTCCACTCCCTTTAATACCCGTCCTGTCCAAACCTCCTCACTCTCCATTCCCTTTAATACCCGTCCTGTCTAAACCTCGCTCACCACTCCCTTTAATACCCGTCCTGTCTAAACCTCACTCTCCACCCCCTTTAGTACCCGTCCTGTCTAAACCTCCTCACTCTCCACCCCCTTTAATACCCGTCCTGTCTAAACCTCACTCTCCACCCCCTTTAATACCCGTCCTGTCTAAACCTCCTCACTCTCCACTCCCTTTAATACCCGTCCTGTCTAAACCTCCTCACTCTCCACCCCCTTTAATACACGTCCTGACTAAACTTCACTCTCCACTCCCTTTAATATCCGTCCTGTCTAAACCTCCTCACTCTCCACTCCCTTTAATACCCGTCCTGTCTAAACCTCCTCACTCTCCACCCCCTTTAATACCCGTCCTGTCTAAACCTCCTCACTCTCCACCCCCTTTAATACCCGTCCTGTCTAAACCTCGCTCACCACTCCCTTTAATACCCGTCCTGTCTAAACCTCACTCTCCACTCCCTTTAATACCCGTCCTGTCTAAACCTCCTCACTCTCCACCCCCTTTAATACCCGTCCTGTCTAAACCTCCTCACTCTCCACTCCCTTTAATACCCGTCCTGTCTAAACCTCACTCTCCATTCCCTTTAATACCCGTCCTGTCTAAACCTCCTCACTCTCCACTCCCTTTAATACCCGTCCTGTCTAAACCTCACTCTCCATTCCCTTTAATACCCGTCCTGTCTAAACCTCCTCACTCTCCACCCCCTTTAATACCCGTCCTGACTAAACTTCACTCTCCACTCCCTTTAATACCCGTCCTGTCTAAACCTCGCTCACCACTCCCTTTAATACCCGTCCTGTCTAAACCTCCTCACTCTCCACTCCCTTTAATACCCGTCCTGTCTAAACCTCCTCACTCTCCACCCCCTTTAATACCCGTCCTGTCTAAACCTCCTCACTCTCCACCCCCTTTAATACCCGTCCTGTCTAAACCTCGCTCACCACTCCCTTTAATACCCGTCCTGTCTAAACCTCCTCACTCTCCACCCCCTTTAATACCCGTCCTGTCTAAACCTCACTCACCACTCCCTTTAATACCCGTCCTGTCTAAACCTCCTCACTCTCCACTCCCTTTAATACCCGTCCTGTCTAAACCTCCTCACTCTCCACTCCCTTTAATACCCGTCCTGTCTAAACCTCCTCACTCTCCACCCCCTTTAATACCCGTCCTGTCTAAACCTCCTCACTCTCCACCCCCTTTAATACCCGTCCTGTCTAAACCTCGCTCACCACTCCCTTTAATACCCGTCCTGTCTAAACCTCCTCACTCTCCACCCCCTTTAATACCCGTCCTGTCTAAACCTCACTCTCCACCCCCTTTAATACCCGTCCTGTCTAAACCTCCTCACTCTCCACTCCCTTTAATACCCGTCCTGTCTAAACCTCCTCACTCTCCACTCCCTTTAATACCCGTCCTGTCTAAACCTCCTCACTCTCCACCCCCTTTAATACCCGTCCTGTCTAAACCTCGCTCACCACTCCCTTTAATACCCGTCCTGCCTAAACCTCCTCACTCTCCACTCCCTTTAATACCCGTCCTGTCTAAACCTCCTCACTCTCCACCCCCTTTAATACCCGTCCTGTCTAAACCTCCTCACTCTCCACTCCCTTTAATACCCGTCCTGTCTAAACCTCACTCTCCACTCCCTTTAATACCCGTCCTGTCTAAACCTCCTCACTCTCCACTCCCTTTAATACCCGTCCTGTCTAAACCTCACTCTCCACTCCCTTTAATACCCGTCCTGTCTAAACCTCACTCTCCACTCCCTTTAATACCCGTCCTGTCTAAACCTCCTCACTCTCCACTCCCTTTAATACCCGTCCTGTCTAAACCTCACTCTCCACTCCCTTTAATACCCGTCCTGTCTAAACCTCCTCACTCTCCACTCCCTTTAATACCCGTCCTGTCTAAACCTCACTCTCCACTCCCTTTAATACCCGTCCTGTCTAAACCTCCTCACTCTCCACTCCCTTTAATACCCGTCCTGTCTAAACCTCCTCACTCTCCACTCCCTTTAATACCCGTCCTGTCTAAACCTCCTCACTCTCCACTCCCTTTAATACCCGTCCTGTCTAAACCTCCTCACTCTCCACTCCCTTTAATACCCGTCCTGTCTAAACCTCCTCACTCTCCACTCCCTTTAATATCCGTCCTGTCTAAACCTCCTCACTCTCCACTCCCTTTAATATCCGTCCTGTCTAAACCTCCTCACTCTCCACCCCCTTTAATACCCGTCCTGTCTAAACCTCACTCTCCACTCCCTTTAATACACGTCCTGTCTAAACCTCCTCACTCTCCACTCCCTTTAATACCCGTCCTGTCTAAACTTCACTCTCCACTCCCTTTAATACATTACAAAAGTGGGTGCACTTCAAGAAGTGCTGAGGTTGTAGTAAAGCAGAGTGGATTACCTGAGATCATGAAATCGTAGAATCGCTACAGTGTAGAAGGTGGCCATTCGGCCCATCGAGTGTACTTCGGATCGTAGAAAAACTCAGCACCCTACTTAAGCTTACTCCTGCACCCCAACCCAGTAACCCCATCCCAACCCAGTCACCTCCTCCCCCCCCCCCCAACCCAGTCACCTCCCCACCCCCCGCCCCAACCTAGTCACCTCCCCGCCCCCAACCTAGTCACCTCCCCGCCCCAACCCGGTCACCTCCCCACCCCCAACCCAGTCACCTCCCCAACCCCAACCCAGTCACCTCCCTACCCCCAACCCAGTCACCTCCCTACCCCCAACCCAGTCACCTCCCCACCCCCAACCCAGGCACCTCCCCACCCCCAACCCAGTCACCTCCCCACCCCCAACCCAGTCACCTCCCCACCCCCAACCCAGTCACCTCCCCACCCCCAACCCAGTCACCTCCCCACCCCCAACCCAGTCACCTCCCCGCCCCCAACCTAGTCACCTCCCCGCCCCAACCCAGTCACCTCCCCACCCCCAACCCAGTCACCTCCCTACCCCCAACCCAGTCACCTCCCTACCCCCAACCCAGTCACCTCCCCACCCCCAACCCAGTCACCTCCCCACCCCCAACCCAGTCACCTCCCCACCCCCAACCCAGTCACCTCCCCCCCCCAACCCAGTCACCTCCCCCCCCCCCAACCCAGTCACCTCCCCCCCCAACCCAGTCACCTCCCCCCCCCAACCCAGTCACCTCCCCCCCCCCAACCCAGTCACCTCCCCCCCCCCCAACCCAGTCATCTCCCCCCCAACCCAGTCACCTCGATCCCCAACCCAGTCACCTTCCCCCCTCCCCCCAACCCAGTCACCTCCCCCCGCAACCCAGTCATCTCCCCCCCCCCAACCCAGTCACCTCGATCCCCAACCCAGTCACCTTCCCCCCCCCCAACCAAGTCACCTCCCCCCCCAACCCAGTCACCTCCCCCCCCAACCCAGTCAGCTCCCCAACCCCAACCCAGTCACCTCCCCCCCCCCGCCAACCCAGTCACCTCCCCTCCCCACCCCCAACCCAGTCACCTCCCCTCCCCACCCCCAACCCAGTCACCTCCCCTCCCCACCCCCAACCCAGTCACCTCCCCTCCCCAACCCAGTCACCCCCCCCCCCCCAACCCAGTCACCACCTCCCCCCCCCCCCCAACCCAGTCACCTCCCCACCCCCAACCCAGTCACCTCCCCCCCAACCCAGTCACCTCCCCCCCACCCCCAACCCAGTCACCTCCCCCAACCCAGTCACCTCCCCCAACCCAGTCACCTCCCCCAACCCAGTCACCTCCCCCCCCCCCCCCAACCCAGTCACCTCCCCACCCCCAACCAAGTCACCTCCCCCCCCAACCCATTCACCTCCCCCCCCCCCCAACCCAGTCACCTCCCCCCCCCAACCCAGTCACCTCCCCCCCCCCAACCCAGTCACCTCCCCCTCAACCCAGTCACCTCCCCCTCAACCCAGTCACCTCCCCCCCAACCCAGTCACCTCCCCCCCAACCCAGTCACCTCCCCCCCAACCCAGTCACCTCCCCCCCAACCCAGTCACCTCCCCCCCAACCCAGTCACCTCCCCCCCAACCCAGTCACCTCCCCCCCAACCCAATCACCTCCCCCCCCAACCCAGTCACCTCCCCCCCAAACCCAGTCACCTCCCCCCCAACCCAGTCACCTCCCCTCCAACCCAGTCACCTCCCCCCCAACCCAGTCACCTCCCCCCCAACCCAGTCACCTCCCCCCCAACCCAGTCACCTCCCCCCCAACCCAGTCACCTCCCCCCCAACCCAGTCACCTCCCCCCCAACCCAGTCACCTCCCCCCCAACCCAGTCACCTCCCCCCCAACCCAGTCACCCCCCCAACCCAGTCACCCCCCCAACCCAGTCACCCCCCCAACCCAGTCACCCCCCCAACCCAGTCACCTCCCCCCCCAACCCAGTCACCTCCCCCCCCCAACCCAGTCACCTCCCCCCCCAACCCAGTCACCTCCCCCCCCCCAACCCAGTCACCTCCCCCCCCCCAACCCAGTCACCTCCCCCCCCCCCCCAACCCAGTCACCTCGACCCCCAACCCAGTCACCTCGACCCCCAACCCAGTCACCTCGACCCCCAACCCAGTCACCTCGACCCCCAACCCAGTCACCTCGACCCCCAACCCAGTCACCTCGACCCCCAACCCAGTCACCTCGACCCCCAACCCAGTCACCTCGACCCCCAACCCAGTCACCTCGACCCCCAACCCAGTCACCTCGACCCCCAACCCAGTCACCTCGACCCCCAACCCAGTCACCTCGACCCCCAACCCAGTCACCTCGACCCCCAACCCAGTCACCTCGACCCCCAACCCAGTCACCTCGACCCCCAACCCAGTCACCTCGACCCCCAACCCAGTCACCTCGACCCCCAACCCAGTCACCTCGACCCCCAACCCAGTCACCTCGACCCCCAACCCAGTCACCTCGACCCCCAACCCAGTCACCTCGACCCCCAACCCAGTCACCTCGACCCCCAACCCAGTCACCTCGACCCCCAACCCAGTCACCTCGACCCCCAACCCAGTCACCTCGACCCCCAACCCAGTCACCTCGACCCCCAACCCAGTCACCTCGACCCCCAACCCAGTCACCTCGACCCCCAACCCAGTCACCTCGACCCCCAACCCAGTCACCTCGACCCCCAACCCAGTCACCTCGACCCCCAACCCAGTCACCTCGACCCCCAACCCAGTCACCTCGACCCCCAACCCAGTCACCTCGACCCCCAACCCAGTCACCTCGACCCCCAACCCAGTCACCTCGACCCCCAACCCAGTCACCTCGACCCCCAACCCAGTCACCTCGACCCCCAACCCAGTCACCTCGACCCCCAACCCAGTCACCTCGACCCCCAACCCAGTCACCTCGACCCCCAACCCAGTCACCTCGACCCCCAACCCAGTCACCTCGACCCCCAACCCAGTCGCCTCGACCCCCAACCCAGTCGCCTCGACCCCCAACCCAGTCGCCTCGACCCCCAACCCAGTCGCCTCGACCCCCAACCCAGTCGCCTCGACCCCAACCCAGTCGCCTCGACCCCCAACCCAGTCGCCTCGACCCCCAACCCAGTCGCCTCGACCCCCAACCCAGTCGCCTCGACCCCCAACCCAGTCGCCTCGACCCCCAACCCAGTCGCCTCGACCCCCAACCCAGTCGCCTCGACCCCCAACCCAGTCGCCTCGACCCCCAACCCAGTCGCCTCGACCCCCAACCCAGTCGCCTCGACCCCCAACCCAGTCGCCTCGACCCCCAACCCAGTCGCCTCGACCCCCAACCCAGTCGCCTCGACCCCCAACCCAGTCGCCTCGACCCCCAACCCAGTCGCCTCGACCCCCAACCCAGTCGCCTCGACCCCCAACCCAGTCGCCTCGACCCCCAACCCAGTCGCCTCGACCCCCAACCCAGTCGCCTCGACCCCCAACCCAGTCGCCTCGACCCCCAACCCAGTCGCCTCGACCCCCAACCCAGTCGCCTCGACCCCCAACCCAGTCGCCTCGACCCCCAACCCAGTCGCCTCGACCCCCAACCCAGTCGCCTCGACCCCCAACCCAGTCGCCTCGACCCCCAACCCAGTCGCCTCGACCCCCAACCCAGTCGCCTCGACCCCCAACCCAGTCGCCTCGACCCCCAACCCAGTCGCCTCGACCCCCAACCCAGTCGCCTCGACCCCCAACCCAGTCGCCTCGACCCCCAACCCAGTCGCCTCGACCCCCAACCCAGTCGCCTCGACCCCCAACCCAGTCGCCTCGACCCCCAACCCAGTCGCCTCGACCCCCAACCCAGTCGCCTCGACCCCCAACCCAGTCGCCTCGACCCCCAACCCAGTCGCCTCGACCCCCAACCCAGTCGCCTCGACCCCCAACCCAGTCGCCTCGACCCCCAACCCAGTCGCCTCGACCCCCAACCCAGTCGCCTCGACCCCCAACCCAGTCGCCTCGACCCCCAACCCAGTCGCCTCGACCCCCAACCCAGTCGCCTCGACCCCCAACCCAGTCGCCTCGACCCCCAACCCAGTCGCCTCGACCCCCAACCCAGTCGCCTCGACCCCCAACCCAGTCGCCTCGACCCCCAACCCAGTCGCCTCGACCCCCAACCCAGTCGCCTCGACCCCCAACCCAGTCGCCTCGACCCCCAACCCAGTCGCCTCGACCCCCAACCCAGTCGCCTCGACCCCCAACCCAGTCGCCTCGACCCCCAACCCAGTCGCCTCGACCCCCAACCCAGTCGCCTCGACCCCCAACCCAGTCGCCTCGACCCCCAACCCAGTCGCCTCGACCCCCAACCCAGTCGCCTCGACCCCCAACCCAGTCGCCTCGACCCCCAACCCAGTCGCCTCGACCCCCAACCCAGTCGCCTCGACCCCCAACCCAGTCGCCTCGACCCCCAACCCAGTCGCCTCGACCCCCAACCCAGTCGCCTCGACCCCCAACCCAGTCGCCTCGACCCCCAACCCAGTCGCCTCGACCCCCAACCCAGTCGCCTCGACCCCCAACCCAGTCGCCTCCCCCCCCCCCCCAACCCAGTCACCTCCCCCCCCCCCCCAACCCAGTCACCTCCCCCCCCCCCCCAACCCAGTCACCTCCCCCCCCCCCAACCCAGTCACCTCCACCCCAATTTATCGCGGCCAATCCATCATGAAAGGCTCACTATAAATGCCAGTCTGTCTTCACGTTGTAGTTGTTGCCCTTTTCAGTTCGACTTTAAGCGGACCCTTTTTAAAACCCTGCTCTCTCTCTCTCTCTCTCTCGTCGTTTGTTGTTCTGCAGTTGGTGGCGAGGAGGAGGCGGACGGGTACGAGACTGATCACCAGGATTACTGTGAGGTCTGTCAGCAGGGAGGAGAGATCATCTTGTGCGACACCTGCCCCAGAGCTTTCCACTTGGTTTGCCTGGACCCTGAACTGGAGAAAGCCCCAGAAGGGAAGTGGAGCTGCCCACTCTGCGTGAGTACTGCTCGTTCATCGCAGAGTGAATCGCAGCCATGACCATACATCAGTCCGACACACCGTCTGGAAGGGGGATTTAAAACTGTAAATCGACGGTGGGGCGGGTTGCGGAGGCTGCCTTGCTTTTTTTAGAAAAAGCAGACAAGATCGTTAGGCTTTCTGAAGATTGGAACGGAGTACAAAGCCAAGGAGGGGATCGGAAACCTTCATGCACCACTGTGCCCGATTCTGGGCACCGTACTTTGAGCGTTTTGGAGATGATGCAGAGGAGATTTGCGAGAGTGATATTGGGGGCTGAGGGATTTTGGTGTCACAGCCAAACCATGATTGATCTCTGGTGCACAGAAGGTTAGGAGCTGATTTGGGCAGCACGGTGGCACAGTGGTTAGCACTGTTGCTTCACCGCTCCAGGGTCCCGGGTTCGATTCCCGGCTTGGGTCACTGTCTGTGCGGAGTCTGCACGTCCTCCCCGTGTGGGCGTGGGTTTCCTCCGGGTGCTCCGGTTTCCTCCCACAGTCCCAAAACGTGCAAGGTTAGGTGGGTTGGACATTCTGAATTCTCCCTCCGTGTACCCGAGCAGGCGCCGGAGTGTGGTGACTCGGAGCTTTTCATGGTAACTTCATTGCAGTGTTGATGTGTGGGTGAGTGACCTGGCAGAGTTTCTCAGGAGGGGTTTGTCTGGAGGGGGCAGCCGTTCATCGATTTCTTCAACAACAGTGAAGATGTCTGCAGCGCGGTGGGGGGTGAAATGGGAGGTAGTGGAGTTGGGGAACGGGATGTTGGGATCTTGGGTATTTAGTTGACTTGGTTATTTGTAGCCCTGTTGGCTTGTTTTGTTTTGTGATTGTGTTTGATGTGTAAATATGTAAATGCCTCAATAAAATATTTTTCAAAACAAAACATTGAAAAGTTGCGCCCGCGCCTGCCTGTTCCCCCGGCGTGTGTCTGTGTTCCATCGAAGGCCTGCACCAAGTGAAGCCCGGTGTAGTAACTCCCTGTTCTTGTGTTATTGTAGGAGAAAGAAGGCATTCAATGGGAGGCGAAAGACGAGGAGGAGGAGGAAGAGGAGGAGTATGAGGAGGAGGAAGTGGAGCTGGGAGGCGAGCGGGAGGAAGAGGACGATCACATGGAATACTGCAGAGTCTGTAAAGACGGAGGAGAGCTGCTGTGCTGCGACACCTGTCCATCCTCCTACCACATCCACTGCCTCAATCCCCCGCTTCCGCAGATTCCCAATGGCGAGTGGCTGTGCCCCCGCTGCACCGTGAGTCCCTTTCTCATCCAGAGGGGCAGAGTGACCGCCTTTATTTATTAAACTGGGATGTCAGCATCCGTCGAGGAGGTGCCAGTGAACCCCCCTGGACCGCTGCAGTCCCGTTTAATTAAAACGTGCTGTTGGGTGGCGGGTCCCAGCACTTTGACCCGGTGCTGATGACAGAATGGGACTAGCTCTCCCGAGTTGAGACGTGTGTGTGTGTGAGCGAGACTTGGAGCTGGTTTCAGAGTAACGGTGTCCCCCATACACCAGTGCAAGGCTGACAATGTTTAGATTTTCCAGTCCGACTCCTGTCGAGACGCGGATAAATTCCAGGTGGGACGTACCTCCGCTGCCAGTCCCTGTGCCCATCCGCCCAGCTGGCAACACGGGGATGTTGGTCGGGGTGGTGGGGGCTGTGGACAGTAACTAGCCCAGCTGTTTACCCTGGGTCACTTGTGTGAGGCCATTGGATAGCCAGAGGTCGCTCACTGACCCATGACCCCTGCAAGGGGCTGACCTCCGTCGGAAAGGGGGCCAAGAAATGTGAAGCATTTGTAACATCACCAAGTCTCCCCTGCATGTTTATGTGCCCACCCGACACCCTGAGCAATATTTATCCCTCCGTCACCAGAGATTACCTGGTCATATTTGTGGGATCTTTACGTGCGCAAATTAGTTCGTTCCTACAACGTGGCACCACTTCAAACGCGTGTCATTCACTCGTGACGGGCCTTGGGACACCCTGGGGTGGCGAAAGGAGCTATAGAAATGCAGGTCTGTCGGTCACCTTGCTGTCGGCCAATAAGCGTTCAATCCTCGTCTTCTTTCTGCAGTGTCCCCTATTGAAGGGCCGAGTCCAGAAAATCCTTCACTGGAGGTGGGGTGAACCTCCGCTGCCAGTCCCTGTGCCCAGACCACCCGATGCCAACCCAGAGGAATCCCCACCGAAGCCGCTGCAGGGACGTCCCGAGCGGGAGTTTTTCGTGAAGTGGGCGGGCTTGTCATACTGGCACTGCTCCTGGGTCACCGAGCTGCAGGTGGGTCACTCGCTTGTCATCCTATTCTCTACTTTCAGCGGACCAATGTTAAAACTGTTCATTTAACTGGTGTCAGCAATGTACACAACCAAAAGAGGAGACGAGTAGATACAGAGTAAAGCTCCCTCTACACTGTCCCCGTCAAACACTCCCAGGACAGGTACAGCACGGGGTTAGATACAGAGTAAAGCTCCCTCTGCACTGTCCACATCAAACACTCCCAGGACAGGTACAGCACGGGGTTAGATACAGAGTAAAGCTCCCTCTACACTGTCCCCATCAAACACTCCCAGGACAGGTACAGCACGGGGTTAGATACAGAGTAAAGCTCCCTCTACACTGTCCCCATCAAACACTCCGAGGACAGGCACAGCACGGGGTTAGATACAGAGTAAAGCTCCCTCTACACTGTCCCCATCAAACACTCCCAGGACAGGTACAGCACTGGGTTAGATACAGAGTAAAGCTCCCTCTACACTGTCCCCATCAAACACTCCCAGGACAGGTACAGCACGGGGTTAGATACAGAGTAAAGCTCCCTCTACACTGTCCCCATCAAACACTCCCAGGACAGGCACAGCAAGGGGTTAGATACAGAGTAAAGCTCCCTCTGCACTGTCCCCATCAATCACTCCCAGGACAGGTACAGCACGGGGTTAGATTCAGAGTAAAGCTCCCTCTACACTGTCCCCATCAAACACTCCCAGGACAGGTACAGCACGGGGTTAGGTACAGAGTGAAGCTCCCTCTACACTGTCCCCATCAAACACTCACAGGACAGGTACAGCACGGGGTTTGATACAGAGTAAAGCTCCATCGACACACTCCCCATCAAACACTCCCAGGACAGGTACAGCACGGGGTTAGATACAGAGTAAAGCTCCCTCTACACTGTCCCCATCAAACACTCCCAGGACAGGTACAGCACGGGGTTAGATACAGAGTAAAGCTCCCTCTACACTGTCCCCATCAAACACTCCCAGGACAGGTACAGCACGGGGTTAGATACAGAGTAAAGCTCCCTCTACACTGTCCCCATCAAACACTCCCAGGACAGGTACAGCACGGGGTTAGATACAGAGTAAATCTCCCTCTACACTGTCCCCATCAAACACTCCCAGGACAGGTACAGCACGGGGGTAGATACAGAGTAAAGCTCCCTCTACACTGTCCCCAACAAACACTCCCAGGACAGGTACAGCCCGGGGTTAGATACAGAGTAAAGCTCCCTCTACACTGTCCCCATCAAACACTCCCAGGACAGGTACAGCACGTGGTTAGATACAGAGTAAAGTTCCCTCTACACTGTCCCCATCGAACACTCCCAGGACGTGTACAGCACGTGGTTAGATACAGAGTAAAGCTCCCTCTACACTGTCCCCATCAAACACTCCCAGGACAGGTACAGCATGGGTTGGGGCGTCCAATCAGTGACTCTGCAGCACCAGTTGTCCACAGTGTTTGTGATGAAGTAACCCACAGATGTGCTGGTTTCCAACAGCTGGAGATTTACCACTCGGTGATGTTCCGGAATTATCAACGGAAAACTGACATGGATGAGCCACCTGTGTGTGATTACTGCTCTGGCGATGACGATGGCAAAAGTGAGAAACGCAAAGTGCAGGACCCGCAGTACGCAGCCATGGAGGAGAAGTTTTACCGCTATGGGATAAAGCCTGTGTGGATGGTCATCCACCGTATCCTGCAGCACAGGTTGGGATGACGTTCAACCCCTGCAGCCTTTCCCAGGCAGTCTGTAACTCATTTTACCCATTGTGGGAAAGGTCCACTTGAAGCCCAGAATCCGCTGATTTCTAGGATCATAAAGATTGGGGGGGAGGCTACCAAAGGATGTACAGCACAGACACAGGCTCTTGGTCCTGTGAGTTAGCACTGCTGCCTCCCACCGCCAGGGACCCGGCTTCGATTCCGGCCTCGGGTGACTGTGCGGAGTCTGCACGTCCTCCCCGTGTCTGTGTGGGGTTCCTCCGGGTGCTCCGGTTTCCTCCCACAGTCCAAAGATGTGCAGGTTAGGTGGGGTGCGGAGATAGAGTGGGGCAGTGGGCCCAGGGCTCGTTTAGATGGTCGGTGCAGACTCGATGGGCCGAATAGCCTCCTTCTACACTGTGGGGATTCTGTGGAACTGCTCCAATCTGGTGTTTCTGCACCCCACAAACCTCCTCCCTGCTTCAACTTCCCTCATCTCCACGTATCCTTCCATTGTGGCTGGATTTATATTCCCTCAAACAAACAAGATTAAGTACTAATCTAATCAATCTGTTTAAGTTAATTTTTAGTTACGGTATTTGGGCTTTAATTCCTCTCTAGCCACGGCAGAGGTGCCAGAGGACTGGAGAACAATGTGGTGCCACTATTTAAGAAGGATTGGAGAGTTAAGGCAGCTGCTACAGACCAGTGAGCCTCGCGTCAGTGGTGGGGAAACTATTGGAGAGAATCTTGAAGGAGAGAATCTATCTCCACTTGGAGAGGCAAAGTTTGATCAGGAATAGTCAGCGTGGCTGTGTCAGAGGGAGGTCACGTCTAACAAATTTGATTGAATTTTTTGAGCGTGTGACCAGGTGTGTAGATGAGGGTGGTGTAGTTGATGTAGTTTACATGGATTTCAGCAAAGCCTTTGACAAGGTCCCACATGGGAGATTTATAAAGAACGTAAATGCACCTGGGATACAGGGGGATTTGTTACGGTGGATTCAAAATTGGCTCAGCCGGAGGAGACAGAGGGTGATGACAGACGGCTGCGTTACTGACTGGAAGCCAGTGACCAGTGGGGTACCACAGGGATCGGTGTTGGGTCCTCTATTGTTGCCATTTATATAAACGACAGATGACTAGGTCGGGGGGTGGGATCAGTCAGTTTGCGGATGACACACAGATTGGCCGGGTGGGTAACAGTGAGGCTGAGTGTCTCGGGTCACAGGGAGACAGACGGGATGGTTAAATGGGCAGAGAAGTGGCAGATGGAATTTAACCCTGAAAAGTGTGAGCTGATGCACTTTGGAAGGAGTAATGTGACCAGGAAGTATTCAGTGAACGGCCTGACACCGGGAAGTTCCCAGGAACAAAGGGACCTTGGCAGGTTTGTCCAGAGATCTCCGAAGGCAGAAGGGCAGCTTAATAGGGAGGTGAAAAAGGCACATGGGACACTGGCCTTTATCAATCGAGGCTGTGATTACAAAAGCAGGGAGGTCAGGTCGGAGTTGGACAGAACTTTGGTGAGGCCACAGCGGGAGTACTGTGTGCAGTTCTGGTCGCCACATTATAGGAAGGATGTGATTGCGCTGGAGGGGGGGCAGAGGAGATTCACCAGGATGTTGCCTGGGACGGAACATTTCAGCTATGAAGAGAGGGTGGATAGGCTGGGGTTGTTTTCTCTGGAGCAGAGAAGACTGAGGGGCGGCCTGATCGAGGCGGACAAGATTCTGAGGGGCGCGGACAGGGTGGAGAGGGAGCAGCTGGTCCCCTTAGTTGAAGGGTCAGTTACGAGGGGGACACAAGTTCAAGGTGAGGGGTGGGAGGTTCAGGGGGGATTTGAGGATAAACCTTTTCTCCCAGAGGGTGGTGAGGGTCTGGAACGTGCTGAAGTTAAGATGCTGATCTGCCCTGACTTCAATTGACGGAAGGATTGTCTCCTCCTGCTCATCTGGTTTAGCACACTGGGCTAAATCGCTGGCTTTGAAAGCAGACCAAGGCAGGCCAGCAGCACGGTTCAATTCCCGTACCAGCCTCCCCGAACAGGCGCCGGAATGTGGCGACTAGGGGCTTTTCACAGTAACTTCATTTGAAGCCTACTCGTGACAATAAGCGATTCTCATTTCATTTTCATTTCATCTGCACACGTTCCTTTCTTCCTCATGATGACCTGTGACTTTTCCCATCGGTCTGATTCACCAGTCCCTCAGGATAGAACTTTCTGCTGACTTCCTTTGGGGATTTATTAGTGAGTATCTTGTGCGTGTCTGCGTGTGACCAGGACAAAGTGAGTCACCTATCTGAAAGTTTACACACCAATGCTTTAGAAGATTGGACCTTACTTAAATCTCAGTGAGCGGCGTGAGTTTGATCAAGTTAGAATTTAGAATGGTGGAGCAGAGGAGGAGGCCTTTCAGCCCCTCGAGCCTGGACCTGCTCATTTTGAAGAGCTGCCCAGTTGGTGTCACTGCCCCACTCGTTTTATCGTGTTGTGAGTATTTTTACGACTCTCTGCTGAAGGCTGCTTGTAAAGATATCCACCTTCCTGTCGGCTGGTGCCACCCAGAAATCCCAACCTCTTGTTGCCTGAAAAAGGTTTTTCCTTCAGTTGCGTTTGGCTATTCTGCCAGTTACCAACCCCACCGACTTGAAACGATCCCCCTGTGTCTGCCTCTGTCGGGTAGATTTAACATTTCCTGAGAGCGGCGCGGTGGCTAGCACTGCTGCCTCACGGCGCTGAGGTCCCGGGTTCGATCCCGGCTCTGGGTCACTGTCCGTGTGGAGTTTGCACATTCTCCCCGTGTCTGCGTGGGTTTCACCCCCACAGCCCAAAAAGATGTGCAGGGGAGGGGGATTGGCCGCGCTAAACTGCCCCTTAATTGTAAAAAAAATGATAATAATAATAATTGGGTACTCTAAATTTATTTTTATAAAAAGATTTCCTGCGATCCAATAGTTGTTTGAGAATCCATTCTCGTCAACTCTTTGGGCCTAATGCTGTTGCTGATTTCATGTTTTGAGACCATCAGAGCTTGAGTTACACCCCCAGCCCTTGGCTCAGGCCAGGCGCCTGCTCCTTTTGGACTTGGCAAAGAGGTCATCACCCGAGGCTGCTGCCCAGTTTGTGAACCTTCATCACCCGATTGAACTGCGGCTGCCCATCCCCCCCCCCCCCCCCCCCCCCCCGGTGCTAACGTGCTGTGCCCCGCTCCTCTCACCTCCTCATTCCCCCCTTTCTGCAGCGTCGACAGGAAGGCCAACTACCACTACCTGGTGAAGTGGAGAGATCTGCCCTACGACCAGGCCACCTGGGAGGAGGACGAGCTGGAAATCCCCGATTACCACACACTCAAAGTGGCGTACTGGAATCACAGGTGAGTGGGGGCACTGCGGTGGATCCGTTGGCAGGGTGTGACGGGGTAACAGAGAGTGGGAATAGACAGGTCACTTCCGTACTATCAATGCCCGCGTGCTCCTTTTTCGGGTTCAGAAATTCCCTACCCTGCAAAGCTGAAGGCCTTGGCTCATTGAGTGTATTCCAGGCTGCAACCAGCAGGTTTGTGGCTGCTGAGAGAGTGAGAGGGGTGGATATGGCAGTCGGATGGGAAAGTGAAGCTGAGAATCAGAGAGCAGCGACGATTGTGTCAAACTGCAGAGCGGGGCGGGGGGGTGGGGGCAGCATGTGGCACAGTGGTTAGCACTGGGACTGCGGCGCTGAGGACCCAGGTTCGAATCCCGGCTCTGGGTCACTGTCCGTGTGGACTTTGCACATTCTCCCCGTGTCTGCGTGGGTTTCACCCCCACAACCCAAAGATGTGCAGGTTAGGTGGATTGGCCACGCTAAATTGCCCCTTAATTGGAAATAATACTCTAAATTTATTTTTAGAAAAAGACAGAGCAGGCGTGACACCTCCTGACCTCCTGTTCCTTCCCTTCTTATAACCCTAAATGTTGCCAGTTGTACAGGGGCCTGGATTGTAGAGTTGAGTGGTTAGCACTGCTGCATCACAGCTCCAGGGTCCCAGGTTTGATCCCCGGCTCAGGTCACTGTCTGTGTGGAGGCTGAACGTTCTCCCCCGTGTCTGCGTGGGTTTCCTCCGGGTGCTCCCCGCGGGTTAGGCGGGGTTATGGGGCTAGGGCAGGGGCGGTCCTGGGTAGGGTGCCCTTTCGGAGGGCCGGTACTGGCTCGATGGGCCGAATGGCCGCCTCTTGCGCTGTGGGGGATTCTACAATTTGTCGGGCTTTCTTCAGCTAGCTGCTAACCCCCAGCTTCAACCATTTGTGCCGTTCTGGCTGCTACAGAGAGATGTGCATCGGGGAGGAACCGGCTCGGCCCAAGAAAACCAAGAAGCTCAAAAAGGTCAAGGAGTCCGTGTCCGACAAGCCTCCCAGTTCTCCGGCAATCGAGGTAAGTGTGGAATGGAAACCTGTCCCGATTGTGGGACGGTGTGTGATTTACTGTAAATCCTGTCAAGAGGGTCGGAGAGGGGGATTGATAAAGAGAGGCTGCGATGATGGCGGGTGTGTGAACTGATAAAAGGACGTTAAGGGGGAAGGGAAACTGAACCCCAATAATCACCTAATCGTGACTGTGAGAGCACCGCTGAAGATGAAGCGGTTAACGACTTGCCCAGTGTGTGTGTGAATGTAGCGGGGCTGGGGTGAATGGCGAGTTGTGTTTTTTTAAAAATTGATGTTGGTTGAGGAGTAAGTATTGGTTGGATATTGGGAAAATTCCCCGCCCGAGTCCTGGAATGTTGCCTGCCGTGTTCCTAAACGCCAACCAGCTCGTCTTCGCCAACTAGGACCCATCCGACTTCCTAAACCTTTCCTCGTTGGCTGACCCTCCTCGGGCTGGCTTGTGATTCGGGAGCGTCGCTCCCGCTCCCTGAGACCAGACGTTGTTGGTTCGGTGCCCCGCTCCCAAAGGCACGAGCGCAAAAACAGAACTGGTAGCTCTGGCGTGGCGAGTGGCGCACTGTCGGAGAGCCCCGTCCGCGCACTGGGGCACGGATAGGATCCCACGGCTACTATTTTGGAGCACGGCAAGAGGAGCTTTCCCAGTGCCCCGGCCAGAGGAAACGTGTGTAGTTTTCACCTGGTTGCTGCCTTCCTGTGTTGACAATGGTCACACTTCAGAAGCACTTCGCTGGTTGGAAAGTGCTTCGGGACGTCGACCGGGACATGAACGTTGTGCAAATGTGAACTATTTCTGAAAGGCTGATTTCTCTCTGTTGGCGTTGCGTACTGCGGCAGACACGGCTGTGTGTTTACCAGCTCTCCTGTCCTTTTCCTCCCGTTGTTCACCTTATTGCACCTTTTTTTTCCTGCAGCCGACGATCAAGTACGAGGTGCAGCCGGACTTTGTCACGGTCACTGGGGGGACCCTCCACATGTACCAGCTGGAGGGGCTGAACTGGCTGCGCTTCTCCTGGGCGCAGGGCACCGACACCATCCTGGCTGACGAGATGGGACTGGGGAAGACGATCCAGACCATTGTCTTCCTGTACTCCCTGTACAAAGAGGTTTGTGGTTTAGAATAAGTTTTATCCGACACGGGGATGTTCTTTTTGCTGGATAGCAGCACGGGGATGTTCGTCCAGAGGCACTGACTTGCCGCACTGGAGTAATCATTCAGGGACAATATCAACAGAATCCTCAAAGATCACTGTGAGCAGTTAAGGTGACCACAAGGGGGGGTGTGTGTGTGTGTGTGTGTGGGGGGTGTGTGTGGGGGGGGGGTGGGGTGGGGGGGTGGGTGTGTGTGGGGGGGGTGGGTGTGTGTGGGGGGGGTGGGTGTGTGTGGGGGGGTGGGTGTGGGGGGGGTGGGGGTGGGTGTGTGTGGGGGGGGTGTGTGGGGGGGTGGGTGTGGGGGGTGTGTGTGGGGGGAGTGGGGGTGGGTGTGTGTGTGTGTGTGTGGGGGGGTGGGTGTGTGTGTGGGGGGGGTGGGGGTGGGTGTGTGTGGGGGGTGGGGGTGGGTGTGTGTAGGGGGGTTGAGTGTGGGGGTGTGGCTGTGGGGGGGGGTGTGTGTGGGGGGGGGTGTGTGTGTGGGGGGGTGGGGGGGTGTGGGTGTATGTGTGTCTGGCGGGGGGTGGGGATGTGTGTCGGGCAGGGGTGTGTGTGTGTCGAGCGGTGGGTGGGTGTGTGTGTGTGTCGGGCGGGGGGTGGGTGTGTCGGGCGGGGTGTGTGTGTGTCGGGCGGGGGGTGGGTGTGTGTGTGTGTCGGGTGGGGGGTGGGTGTGTGTGTGTGTCGGGCGGGGGGTGGGTGTGTGTGTGTGGGGGTGGGTGTGTGTAGGGGGGTGAGTGTGGGTGTGTGTGGGGGGTGGGGGTGTGTGTGTGTGGGGGTGGGGCTGGGTGTGTGGGGGTGTGTGTGGGGGGGTGGGTGTGTCGGGCAGGGGGTGGGTGTTTGCATGTGTCGGGCGGGGGTGGGTGTGTGCGTGTGTCGGGCGGGGGCTGGGTGTGCGTGTGTCGGGCGGGGGCTGGGTGTGTGCGTGTGTCGGGCGGGGGGTGGGTGTGCGCGTGTGTCGGGCGGGGGGTGGGTGTGTGCGTGTGTCGGGCGGGGGGTGGGTGTGTGTGTGTTGTCGGGCGGGGGGTGGGTGTGTGGGGGTGGGGGGGTGTGTGTGGGGGGTGGGTGTGGGGGGGTGAGTGGTGTGTTTGTGGGGGGGTGTGTGTGTGGGGATGGGTGTGTGTGTGGGGGTTTGGGGGTGTGTGGGGGGTGGGGGGTGTGTGGGGGGTGGGGGTGTGTGTGGGGGGGTGGGGTGGGGGTTTGGGGGTGTGTGGGGGGGGTGAGTGGTGTGTTTGTGGGGGGGTGTTTGGAGGGGGGGTTTGGTGGGGAGGGTGGTGGGGGTGTGTGGTGGGGGGGTGGTGTGGTGGGGAGTGTGTGTGTGGTGGGGGGTGGGTGGGGTGTATGTGTGTGTGTGGTGGGGGTGGGGGTGTGTGGTGGGGGTGTGTGTGGTGGGGGTGTGTGTGGTGGGGGTGTGTGTGGTGGGGGTGTGTGTGGTGGGGGTGTGTGTGGTGGGGGTGTGTGTGGTGGGGGGGTGTGTGGTGGGGGGGTGTGTGGTGGGGGGGGGGTGTGGTGGGGGGTGTGTGTGGTGGGGGGTGTGTGTGGTGGGGGGGTGTGTGGTGGGGGTGTGTGGGGTGGGGGTGTGTGGGGTGGGGGTGTGTGGGGTGGGGGTGTGTGGGGTGGGGGTGTGTGGGGTGGGGGTGTGTGGGGTGGGGGTGTGTGGGGTGGGGTGGGGTGTGGGGGTGTGTGTGTGTGGTGGGGGGGTGTGTGTGTGTGTGGGGGGGTGGGGGGGTGTAGGGGGGGTGAGTGTGGGGGGTGGGGGGGGTGTGTGTGTGGGGGTGGGGCTGGGTGTGTGGGGGTGTGTGTGGGGGGGTGGGTGTGTCGGGCGGGGGGTGGGTGTGTGCATGTGTCGGGCGGGGGTGGGTGTGTGCGTGTGTCGGGCGGGGGCTGGGTGTGTGCGTGTGTCGGGCGGGGGCTGGGTGTGTGCGTGTGTCGGGCGGGGGGTGGGTGTGTGCGTGTGTCGGGCGGGGGGTGGGTGTGTGCGTGTGTCGGGCGGGGGGTGGGTGTGTGTGTGTTGTCGGGCGGGGGGTGGGTGTGTGGGGGTGGGGGTGTGTGTGTGGGGGGTGGGTGTGGGGGGGTGAGTGGTGTGTTTGTGGGGGGGTGAGTGTGTGGGGATGGGTGTGTGTGTGGGGGTTTGGGGGTGTGTGGGGGGGTGGGGGGTGTGTGGGGGGTGGGGGTGTGTGTGGGGGGGTGGGGTGGGGGTTTGGGGGGGTGTGGGGGGGTGAGTGGTGTGTTTGTGGGGGGGTGTTTGGAGGGGGGGTGTGGTGGGGAGGGTGGTGGGGGGGTGTGGTGGGGGGGTGGTGTGGTGGGGAGTGTGTGTGTGGTGGGGGGTGGGTGGGGTGTATGTGTGTGTGTGGTGGGGGTGGGGGTGTGTGGTGGGGGTGTGTGTGGTGGGGGTGGGGGTGTGTGGTGGGGGTGTGTGTGGTGGGGGTGTGTGTGGTGGGGGGGTGTGTGGTGGGGGGTGTGTGTGGTGGGGGTGTGTGGGGTGGGGGGGTGTGTGGTGGGGGTGTGTGGGGTGGGGGTGTGTGGGGTGGGGGTGTGTGGGGTGGGGGTGTGTGGGGTGGGGGTGTGTGGGGTGGGGGTGTGTGGGGTGGGGGTGTGTGGGGTGGGGGTGTGTGGGGGTGTGTGTGTGTGGTGGGGGTGTGTGTGTGTGTGTGGGGGGGTGGGTGTGTGTGGGGGGTGGGTGTGTGGGGGGGGTGTGAGTGTGGGGGGGTGGGGGGGGGTGGGTGTGGGGGGGGTGTGTGGGGGTATGTGTGTGTGTGGGGGGGGGTGGGTGTGTGGGGGGGGTGTGTGTGGGGGGTGTGTGGTGGGGGTGTGTGTGTGGGTGTGTGGGGGGGTGTGGGTGTGTGGGGGGGTGTGGGTGTGTGGGGGGGTGTGGGTGTGTGGGGGTATGTGTGTGTGGTGGGGATGTGTGTGGTGGGGGTGTGTGTGGTGGGGGTGTGTGGTGGGGGTGTGTGTGGGTGTGGTGGGTGTGTGTGTTTGTGTGGGGGGGGTGGGTGTGTGGTGGGGTGTGTGTGTGGGTGTGGTGGGGGGGGTGGGGGTGTGTGTGGTGGGGGTGTGTGTGGGTGTGGTGGGTGTGTGTGTTTGTGTGGGGGGGGTGGGTGTGTGGTGGGGTGTGTGTGTGGGTGTGTGGGGGGGGTGGGGGTGTGTGGGTGTGGGGGTATGTGTGTGTGTGTGGGGGGGGTGTGAGTGGTTGGGGGGGTGAGTGGTGTGTTTGTGGGAGGTGGGAGAGAGAACCCCAGCTTTCACTCATGTCCTTTTACGCAGTAGAACTCTCTATTCTTCGCCAACCTGGTTCCCGTACGTGACTCCAATCCCGTTCCAGCAAGGTTGACTTTTTCCGAATGGTGTAACCTGGCCCACTCCCATTGCCGCCACATTCCCGAGGGCAGCTAGGGACCGGTAATAAATGGCGGCCTTGCAAGTATCCGGAGAGTTTTGAAGCGGTGGTTTGAGCTGCGGGCTGCGGGCATCACCATGTGTGAGATTCATGGCTGCAGTGATCCGGGAGAGGGCGTGACCTGCAGGTCGACCTCTGTGCTCCTTGTGAGGCACCTCGGGCTCCTCGTCCACGTTAACGGTGTCAGCAGCCTCTGCAGCAGGTGAAGGGTCGGGGCTGGAGGGGTTTGGGGTTGAACCGATCATTAGATCCTTTCATGGGGATGTGGGCGTGCTCTCTGGGCCAGTGTTTATTGACCCATCCCTAATTGCCCGTGAACTGAGCACCTCGCTTGGCCATTTCGGAGGGGGGCAGTCAAGATTCGACCACAACGCTGTGGGTCTGGAGTCACTTGTAGGCCAGACCGGGTAAGGACGGCAGATTTCCTCCCCTAAAGGTGAACCAGATGGGTTTTGAAAACAATCGACGATAGTTTGATGCTTGCCATTTCGGAGGCTAGCTTTTAATTGCGGAATTTAAACGAACGTTGAATTAAAATTCAATCAGTTGCTGTGGGGACATTTGAACTCGGGTCCTCAGAGAATTCACCTGGGCCCCTGGATTACTAGTCTGGTGACATTGCCAGCACATCACTACCTCTTCTCTAGGCTACCCTCTGCTGCCCTCAAGTCCTGCTCGCAAGGGCAGCAGGGTGGCCGAGTGGTTAACACTGCTTTCTCACGCCGTCGAGGTCCCAGGTTCGATCCCGGCTCTGGGTCACTGTCCGTGTGGAGTTTGCACATTCTCCCCGTGTCTGCGTGGGTTTCACCCCCACAACCCAAAGATGTGCAGGGTAGGTGGATTGGCCACGCTAAACTGCCCCTTAATTGGAAAAAATGAATTGGGCACTCTAAATTTATAAAACAAAACTGCAGCTCGCCCGTTACCCCCTGTGCTCGCTAACTTGCATTGGCTCCCGATCCATTGATGCCTGAAATTTAACATTCTTAAGAGCAGTCTTCAAATCGCATCCCCTCTCCTCCATATCGCTAACCACCTCCAGCTGCACAATCCTCTGAGATCTCTGCGCAGCTCTCATCCTGGCCACTTGCTCATCCCCCGATCGCCATCGCTCCACCAGTGACGGCTGTGCCTCCAGCTGACTGGGGCCCAAGCTCTTGCATGCCCTCCCTAACCCACTCTGCGCCCGTCCCTTTCAGCTTTTCCAACGGGTCTTTGCGTCTCTGCTAGTTTCTGTTTGGTTCCGCTCCTGGCGCCCCGGGACGTTTGCCACGTTAAAGCCGCCCCCGGTCTGGTGCCGTTAATCATTGTTCCTTTTTTGTTATTGCGACTCCTCAGGGACATACGAGCGGCCCCTTCCTGGTCAGCGCCCCCCTGTCCACGATCATAAACTGGGAGCGAGAGTTTGAGATGTGGGCGCCAGATTTCTACGTGGTGACGTACACTGGGGACAAAGACAGCCGGGCTGTCATCCGGGAAAACGAGCTCTGCTTTGACGACAGTGCAGTCAGAGTCAGCAAGCGAGCTGTGCGGTTTAAGGTGAGTTATTGAGGGGGACAGCGTGCCCCGTACACACTCACTGGAGAGTAACCTGGAGCAACCAAAACCAGGCAAAGGGGGTAACTTATCCAGATGTGTACCTCCCTGTGCAGCGATGGTTAAACTGGCCTAACTGATGTTTTCTTTATAGAGTCAGGCGCAGGTGAAGTTCCACGTCCTGTTGACCTCCTACGAGCTGATTACCATCGACCACGCAGCTCTGAGCTCCATTAAATGGGCCTGTCTCGTGGTGGATGAAGCGCACCGGCTGAAGAACAACCAGTCCAAGGTGAGATTTGAGCGGCAGGCCCTTCATCCCGTTCTATCACTTGACGTCTTTCATACCATTCGCGTTTCCGAGCAGTGCTTTGCGCGCTTTATTTGAAGCTGGTGACTGACTTTGTGACCACTCTTCCTGCTGTTCCGTCACTCTTCCTCGATGAAGGAGCTGAGGCGTTGGTTCTGGCCTCATTTCATGGCTACGGGCATTGCTGGCAAAGGTGACGTTGCCCGGCCCTAGTCGCCCTGACAAGGTGGTTCATTTAGTACTAGCACTGACCCCGGCATCGTGTACTGGCACTGACCCCGGCATCGTGTACTGGCACTGACCCCGGCATCGTGTACTGGCACTGACCCTGGCATCGTGTACTGGCACTGACCCTGGCATCGTGTACTGGCACTGACCCCGGCATCGTGTACTGGCACTGACCCCGGCATCGTGTACTGGCACTGACCCTGGCATCGTGTACTGGCACTGACCCCGGCATCGTGTACTGGCACTGACCCCGGCATCGTGTACTGGCACTGACCCTGGCATCGTGTACTGGCACTGACCCCGGCATCGTGTACTGGCACTGACCCCGGCATCGTGTACTGGCACTGACCCCGGCATCGTGTACTGGCACTGACCCCGGCATCGTGTACTGGCACTGACCCCGGCATCGTGTACTGGCAGTGACCCCGGCATCGTGTACTGGCACTGACCCTGGCATCGTGTACTGGCACTGACCCCGGCATCGTGTACTGGCACTGACCCCGGCATCGTGTACTGGCACTGACCCCGGCATCGTGTACTGGCACTGACCCTGGCATCGTGTACTGGCACTGACCCCGGCATCGTGTACTGGCACTGACCCCGGCATCGTGTACTGGCACTGACCCTGGCATCGTGTACTGGCACTGACCCCGGCATCGTGTACTGGCACTGACCCCGGCATCGTGTACTGGCACTGACCCCGGCATCGTGTACTGGCACTGACCCCGGCATCGTGTACTGGCACTGACCCCGGCATCGTGTACTGGCACTGACCCCGGCATCGTGTAC
Source organism: Scyliorhinus torazame (assembly GCF_047496885.1). Classification (NCBI taxonomy): domain Eukaryota; kingdom Metazoa; phylum Chordata; class Chondrichthyes; order Carcharhiniformes; family Scyliorhinidae; genus Scyliorhinus; species Scyliorhinus torazame. The sequence continues at coordinate 34,809,716 of NC_092737.1, forward strand.
TGGCACTGACCCCGGCATCGTGTACTGGCACTGACCCCGGCATCGTGTACTGGCACTGACTGGGTATAGACAGCAGGTTCCCTTCCCGAAGGAACGCTTTACGATCCCTGTAAAAACACAATGAGATACGAATTCTCAGTGACCAACTCCATTTTATGGATTTTACCAAAATGAACTACAATAAGAGCTGGTGCAGTAGACCATTCGGCCCATTGAGCCTGCTCCGCCATTCTATACCATTGTGGGCTTTAACTCCCGTTTTCCTGCCCACTCCCCATATCCCATAATCCCTTGCGAGACCAACGGCAGAGCACCCACAACCCTCTGGGGGTGGGGAATTCCAAAGACTCACAACACAACACATTAGTGGGGTCTGTGTAGAGACCCCTAAACTCGTGGTGATATTGGAGATGGTGTTAAAGAGGAAGTTACAGACATGTGTGACAAAGGAACATCTGTCATCTGCCTGTAGATTGGGCAAATAAGATTGCTAACAATGCCAGCGAGGAGGTTTCCTGGCCCAATACATCGAGGAACTGTGTGATAGCCCTCACGAGGCCCTCCCCATGCCCTTTGTAGAATAAGAGTTGCCACAGTGAGCAGGTGGAGGCCTACCCAACAGGGGCTGATTCGAGGGACTGAATCATAGAATCCCTACAGCGCAGAAGGAGGCCATTCGGCCCCTCGAGTTTGCACTGACCCTCTGAAAGAGCACCCATCCAGGCCCACTCTCCTGTCTTATCCCCGTAACCCCACCTAACCTTTTGGTGGGGGAGCTTGTACTGAAGGAGGCAACGCAGAAGCTCTGACCGCTGTCCTGACCTGTTGCTGCTGCTTCAGTTTTTCAGGGTGTTGAACGGTTACAAGATTGACTGTAAGCTGTTGCTGACGGGGACACCACTACAGAACAATCTAGAAGAACTCTTCCATCTGCTCAACTTTCTTACCTCCGACCGTTTCAAGTAAGTGTTGTTTCCATAGAGGTGGGGAGGGGGGGCCAAGGACTCTGTATCTATTTTAGACCTTTCGCAACCTCGGGGCGTCTGCACAAATACGGAAATGTCTTTTGCTTTTGAAGAGCGGCCGTTGTGCAATGAAGGAAACGTGGCAGCCAATTTACAGAGCACGATCCCACTTTCATCTCTTCACCATTGCGGCGACTCCACCCCCCAGCTATCCCCAGGAAACCGCAATGTTCGCAATGACCCATTTTTGTGGCGCAATAAACACCGAGCAAAACACCCAGGGTGAACTCCCCTTACAGATTCACAAAATGATACAGCACTGGAAAGGCCCATCGAGCCTGCACCGACACCTGACAAACACCTGACCTGCCGAGTAATCCTATTCGCCAGAAATAGCATAGCCTTGAATGTTCAGACGTGCCAAGTACTTTTAGAAGGATGTGAGGCAACCAGCCTCTCCCACCCTCCCAGGCAGTGCATTCCAGACCGTCGCCACCCTCTGGGTAAAAGGTTTTTCCTCAAATCCTCCCGAAACCTCCTGCCCCTCACCATGAAGGGGGGTGGGGGGGGGGGGAGGGCACGGTAGCACAGTGGTTAGCACAGTTGCTTCACAGCTCCTGGGTCCCAGGTTCGATTCCCGGCTCGGGTCACTGTCTGTGCGGAGTCTGCACGTTCTCCCCGTGTGTGCGTGGGTTTCCTCCGGGTGCTCCGGTTTCCTCCCACGGTCCAAAGATGTGCAGGTTAGGTGGATTGGCCATGATAAGCCCTTGGTGTCCAAAATTGCCCTGAGTGTCATAGAACATAGAACAATACAGCGCAGTACAGGCCCTTCGGCCCACGATGTTGCACCGAAACAAAAGCCATCTAACCTACACTATGCCATTATCATCCATATGATTATCCAATAAACTTTTAAATGCCCTCAATGTTGGCGAGTTCACTACTGTAGCAGGTAGGGCATTCCACGGCCTCACTACTCTTTGCGTAAAGAACCTACGATGTTGGGTGGGGTTACTGGGTTATGGGGATAGGGTGGAGGTGTTGACCTTGGGTAGGGTGCTCTTTCCAAGAGCCGGTGCAGACCCGATGGGGCGAATGGCCTCCTTCTGCACTGTAAATTCTATGATAATCTATGAACTTGTGTTCTCTCATGTCTTAGAAAATGAAAATCGCTTATTCTCACAAGTAGCCTTCAAATGAAGTTACTGTGAAAAGCCCCTAGTCGCCACATTCCGGCACCTGTTCGGGGAGGCTGTTACAGGAATCGAACCATGCTGCTGGCCTGCCTTGGTCTGCTTTCAAAGCCAGCGATTTAGCCCTGTGCTAAACAGCCCCGGTAGGGACTAAGACTAAGGGGAACAGCTGCTCCCTATCCATCCTGTCCATGGTCCCTCGTGTGTCGTGGCATCTTGGGTGGTGTTTAAAAAATAAAAAACATTTAGATTTAATTAAACTTTAAAGCACTTTCCAGAATCTGAATGAATCCTCTTGTTCAAAATCACCTTTAAAATATGGTTCGGCTGTGATTTGTCCCTCGAGAGGGTCGATGAGCGTTTACCTCGCATGTTGCTCTCGATTCAGTGCGACCCACATTGTCATTGCTTCCGAGTGTGGATGAGAGGCAACGCGAGGCTCGGAGGCCGAGAGGCGGGGAGAGCACATCTTCCCGCCTGTTCCCTGCAGTTCCTACTCTCAGCCCCTGTAGGTGCTGTCGGCTGCGACGGGGGGGAAATAGCAGACTGTTCAACTCCCCTCCAATTCGGTCATTTCTGAAAACTAGAAAGACTCGCAAAGTGCTTCCACGCAATAGATTCCCTTGGTTTACCGGCGGCTGCTTTGTAGGAAGCATGGCTTTGGCACACAGCAGGATCCCGCCGATCGCATAGCAAGAAATACCCAGTTTACCGGGTGTCTTGTTAACGGTTGAGGAGTAACGCTGGCCAGGAGAAGGAAACCCGTTGTTTCGTTGCCGCCATGGGAATTTCATAGAACATCGAACAGCACAGTCCAGGCCCTTCGGCCCACAATGTTGTGCTGACCATTTATCCTAATCTAAGATCAACCTAACCTCCACCCCTTGAATTTACTGATGTCCATGTGCCTGTCCAAGAGTCGCTTAAATGTCCCGAATGACTCTGACTCCACAACCTCCGCTGGCAGTGCATTCCTCACACACCCACCACTCTCTGTGTAAAGAACCCTGACATCTCCCCTATACCTTCCTCCAATCACCTTAAAATTATTTCCCCGCATCACAGCCATTTCCACCCTGGGGAAAAGTCTCTGGCTATCCACTCTAACCATGCCTCTCACCACCTTGTACACCTCTATCAAGTCACCTTCTTCGCTCCAGTGAGAAAAGCCCTAGCTCCCTCAACCTTTCTTCATAAGGCCTGCCCTCCAGTCCAGGCAGCATCCTGGTAAATCCCCTCTGTACCCTCTCCAAAGTATCCACATTCTTCCTATAATGAGGCGACCAGAACTGGACACAATATTCCAAGTGTGGTCTAACCAGGGTTTTATAAAGCTGCAGCAAAACCTCATGACTCTGAACTCGATCCCCTGTTATTTTAATTTCACCCCAACGCACCAGTTGTAGGACAAACCCCTCTGACCCTGCAGCATTCCCTCAGTACTGCCTTCAGCTACCTAAACCCCTCTGACCCTGCAGCATTCCCTCAGCACTGCCTTCAGCTACCTAAACCCCTCCGCCCATCTCCATCCTATACGCTCCTTACACACTACTCTTCAATTAAGGTTTAGGGCAGCACAGTAGCATAGTTGTTAGCACTGTTGCTTCACAGCTCCAGGGTCCCAGGTTCGATTCCGGCTTGGGTCACTGTCTGTGCGGAGTCTGCACGTCCTCCCCGTGTCTGCGTGGGTTTCCTCCGGGTGCTCCGGTTTCCTCCCACAGTCCAAAGATGTGCAGGTTAGGTGGATTGGCCATGATAAATTACCCTTAGTGTCCAAAATTGCCCTTAGTGTTGGGTGGGGTTACTGGGATAGGGTGGAGGTGTTGACCTTGGGTAGGGTGCTCTTTCCAAGAGCCGGTGCAGACTCGATGGGCCGAATGGCCTTCTGCGCTGTAAATTCTATGATTCTTTAGGCCTTAATGTCGTTGAGTGAAACTTGTCCCTTGGGATGTTTTGGTCACATTAAGTTTGCGGTGCAGCAACCTCAACAACTTGAGAGGCTCCCGCCCCGTCAGATTCCGTGGCCACCCAAAGTCCATCTCTCACTTTCTCTTTCAGTAATCTGGAGGGCTTCCTCGAAGAATTTGCTGACATCTCGAAGGAGGACCAGATCAAGAAGCTGCACGACCTCCTCGGCCCCCACATGCTGCGGCGCCTGAAGACTGACGTCTTCAAAAACATGCCCTCCAAGACCGAGCTGATTGTCCGCGTGGAGTTGAGCACGATGCAAAAGTGAGTAACCAAAGGTTCGGGGCCTCTTGTGCCCAGTGCAGTGAGGAGTGTCTGGACCCTCCACCTTCAGCACACGATTCGTGGAGGGGAAGGGGGGAATGTTGAGCTAGCGTGGAGCTCATTCAGCTCCTCCGACCCCGCCCCACCACCACCACCACCCAGAGACGTCCCTCCCACACCACCTACTGATCCCCTACTTTCACCCAAAAACCCCCACCCCACTTTGGGGAGGAGAGAGAGACGTAATGTGGATGATGTGCTAAATGCAGGCCAATATTAACAAGTCCCGACGCTGCTAATCAACAACTCCTCCACCCTCGGATGCACTCTGTAATCTGTTTACTGTTTTTCAGAAAATACTATAAATTTATTCTGACAAGGAACTTTGACGCCCTGAATTCCAAAGGTGGTGGGAACCAGGTGTCTCTGCTGAATATCATGATGGACCTGAAGAAATGTTGTAACCACCCCTATCTCTTCCCAGTGGCTGCCATGGTAGGTGATCGCTGCGTTTTGCTTCTGCCGCTGCCATGTCTTTAATGTTGCCCCGCAGGGCTCGGCCAGTGGTTAACGAGGGGCTTGCGTCTCAAGGGGGTGAACCGTCCCCCGGCGCGTCAGTGTGGGGGGGGGGGGGGGGGAAGTAGACCGATCCCGGGAGGTTTGGGTGCGGGATCGCGGCAGAAGGCCATTCAGCCCCTCCAGCTTGCTCCATTTTGATCCTATCGTGACTGACCCATACTCCATCTCCGTTTGCCCAATTCGACTCCATGTCCCTTAACCCTTTGCTCAATAAAAAAAAAACATTACAAGCTGGAAGGTTCCAGTTGACCCATTCCGCATCTCTTTCATCTTCTCTCCCTCCCCCAGTCTCCATTGACTGGTGGAGAGAGAGTTCAGATTTCCACTGCCTATCCTGCGAAGAAGTGCTTCCTGACATCGCCCCTGGGTGGCCTGGCTTTACTTTTAAGCCCTCTTGCTCTGGACCCCCCTCCCCCTGTCGGTGGGTCTAGTTTTTTTTTAAAACCAGATTTTAATCTTTTTAAATGCCTCTCAGTAGATCGGCACTTCATCTTTTCATACTCCAAGGGAGCAAAGTCAGGTTTATGCATTCTTCAATTGAATCTGTGCCGCACTCCCTCTGGGCCAATCCGTCCTTCCTGAGTTGCGGTTTGTGGAGAACTGGACACTGAGCACCCCCCTTGCTCCCTCTGGACTGCGAGCAGGGATGGCTGAATGAATGGCAGGAGTGGGAGGATTGACGGACATGGGCTAACGGGAGGCTGTGATAAGACCCAGATAATCGCTTTGTCTGTGATGTTAATTGAGGGGTGCAGGGGAGAATTCCCATGATTTTGTTCCAGTTGTGAGCTCGCTCTTCAAAATAAATTTAGAGCACCCAATTCATTTTTTCCAACTAAGGGGCAATTTAGTGTGGCCAATGCACCAACCCTGCCCATCTTTGGATTGTGGGGGCAAAACCCACGCAAACACGGGGAGAATATGCCAACTCCACACGGGCAGTGACCCGGGTTCGAACCCGGGCCCTCGGCGCAGTGAGGCGTCTGCTAACCACTGCGCCACCCTGCTGTCAGATCTTTTACATGCAGTGCAGGGATCAGGCCGGGCCTTGGCGTAATGCCTGAAGGACAGCACATCTGTGCACTTCTATTCCTCGACTCTGCGGAGACCAGTGCTGGGGCCCCAGCTATCCACATTGCATATTCATGATTTAGATGAGGGAATGTAATAACTCCAAATTTGCGGGTGCGTGTTACGACCCCCTGGACGAGTGCACGGTCAGTTCCAGAGCCACTTGACCCAGAGTCGCAAAGCAATTGAAATTTTAAAAATCCCTGGAAAAACACCTGAATTCTTTGGCCCTTTGATACCCAATAAGTACAGTCACCAGGTTTGTCAATTTAAGCAGTTCATTTTATTAATTAAAAAATATATATTTTTTTTTTATTAGGGTATTTGCAAGTTTTTATAATAATCACAATAACAGCAACATAAACATGGTACAATAAACATTTCTACCCCCATCACAATCTTAACACACTCCAATCATGAAACAACAATCCGGCCCCCCCCCCTTTGGAATACTGCATCTGCCGACATTTTAATTTCCCCCGAGAAAGTTGACGAACGGCTGCCACCTCCGAGTGAACCCCAACATTGACCCTCTTAAGGTGAACTTTATTTTCTCGAGACTGAGAAACCCAGCCACGTCACTAACCCAGGTCTCGACACTTTGAGTCCCTCCACATTGCTAAGATCCGTCTCCTGGCTACCAGGGCGGCAAAGGCCAGAACGTCGGCCTCTTTCGCCCCCTGAACTCCCGGCTCTTCCGACACCCCGAAGATCGCCCCCTTCGGACTCGGCACCACCCGTGTTTTTAGCACCGTGGACATGGCCTTAGAGAAACCCTGTCAAAACCCTCTAAGCTTCGGGCATGCCCAGAACATGTGGACATGATTTGCTGGGCTTCCCGCGCTCCTCGCCCACCTGTCCTCTACCCCAAGAAACTTGCTCATTCGGGCCACCGTCATGTGTGCCCGGTGGACTACCTTAAATTGTATCAGGCTAAGCCTGGAGCACAATGAGGAGGTATTAATCCTGCTTAGGGCATCCGCCCACAGACCCGCCTCTATCTCTCCTCCGAGCTCGTCCTCCCACTTGCCCTTAAGCTCCTCCACCGGAGTTTCCTCCACCTGCGAAAGCTCCTGGTAAATATCCGATACCTTCCCCTCTCCCACCCAGGTACTGGAGACTACTCTGTCCTGTATCCCCCGTGTCGGCAGCGGCGGAAAGGCCGGATCCTGCTTTCTCAGGAAGTCTCGCACCTGCAAATACCTAAAACCATTCCCTGCTGGCAATTAAAATTTATCCTCCAAGGCTTTCAAGCTGGGGAAGCTCCCGTCTATAAATAGGTCCCCCATCCTCCTAATTCCTGCTCTTTGCCATCTCCGGAACCCACCATCCACCCTACCCGGTACAAACCGATGATTATTGTAAATCGGGGTCCAAGCCGATGCTCCCTCCACTCTCTATATCTCCTCCACTGCCCCCAGATTGTCAGAGCCGACACCACCAGCGGATTTGTGGAGTATTGGGCCGGCAAGAACGGAAGAGGTGCCGATATCAGTGCTCCCAAACTTGTGTCTTTACATGATGCCGCCTCCATCCGCTCCCACACAAAGAACAAAGAAAATTACAGCACAGGAACAGGCCCTTCGGCCCTCCCAGCCTGCGCAGATCCAGATCCTTTATCTAAACCTGTCACCTATTTTCCAAGGATCTACTTCCCTCTGTTCCCCGCCCGTTCATATATCTGTCTAGATGCATCTTGAATGATGCTATCGTGCCCGCCTCTACCACCTCCGCTGGCAAAGCGTTCCAGACACCCACCACCCTCTGCGTAAAAAACTTTCCACGCACATCTCCCTTGAACTTTCCCCCTCTCACCTTGAAATCGTGACCCCTTGTAATTGACACCCCCACTCTTGGAAAAAGCTTGTTGCTATCCACCCTGTCCATACCTCTCATAATTTTGTAGACCTCAATCAGGTCCCCCCTCAACCTCCGTCTTTCCAGCGAAAACAATCCTAATCTACTCAACCTTTCTTCATAGCTAGCACCCTCCATACCAGGCAACATCCTGGTGATCCTCCTCTGCACCCTCGCTAAAGCATCCACACCCTTCTGGTAATGTGGCGACCAGAACTGCACGCAATATTCCAAATGTGGCCTAACCAAAGTCCTATACAACTGTAACATGACCTGCCGACTCTTGTACTCCATACTCGTCCGATGAAGGCAAGCATGCTGTATGCCTTCTTGACCACTCTTATCGACCTGCGTTGCCACCTTCAGGATACAATGGACCTGAACTCCCAGATCTCTCTGTACATCAATTTTCCCCAGGACTCTTTCATTGACCGTATAGTCCGCTCTTGAATTAGATCTTCCAAAATGCATCACCTCGCATTTGCCTGGATTGAACTCCATCTGCCATTTCTCTGCCCAACTCTCCAATCTATCTATATTTTGCTGTATTCTCTGACAGTCCTCCTCGCTATCTGCAACTCCACCAATCTTAGTATCATTTGCAAACTTGCTAATCAGACCACCTATACCTTCGTCCAGATCATTTATGTATATCACAAACAACAGTGGTCCGAGCACGGATCCCTGTGGAACACCACTGGTCACCTTTCTCCATTTTGAGACACCCCTTCCACCACTACTCTCTGTCTCCAGTTGCCCAGCCAATTCTTCATCCATCTAGCTAGTACACCCTGAACCCCATCCGACTTCACTTTTTCCATCAACCTGCCATGGGAAACTTTATCAAATGCCTTGCTGAAGTCCATGTATATGACATCTACAGCCCTTCCCTCATCAATTAACGTTGTCACTTCCTCTAATTCTATTAGGTTGGTAAGACATGACCTTCCCTGCACAAAAACATGCTGCCTATCACTGATAAGTCTATTTTCTTCCAAATGTGAATAGATCCTATCCCTCAACATCTTCTCCAACAGTTTGCGTACCACTGACGTCAAGCTCACAGGTCTATAATTCCCTGGATTATCCCTGCTACCCTTCTTAAACAGAGGGACAACATTAGCAATTCTCCATTCCTCCGGGACCTCGCCCGTGCTCCAGGATGCTGCAAAGATATCTGTTAAGGCCCCAGCTATTTTGTCCCTCACTTCCCTCAGTAACCTGGGATAGATCCCATCCGGACCTGGGGACTTGTCCACCTTAATGCCTTTTAGAATACCCAAAACTTCCCCCTTCCGTATGCCGACTTGACCAAGAGTATTTGAACATCCATCCTTAGCCTCAACATCCGTCATGTCCCTCTCCTTGGTGAATACCGATGCAAAGTACTCATTAAGAATCTCACCCATTTCTTCTGACTCCACGCATAAATTCCCTCTTTTGTCTTTGAGTGGGCCAATCCTTTCTCTAGTTACCCTCTTGCTCCTTATATATGAATAAAAGGCTTTGGGATTTTCCTTCCTGTTAGCCAAAGATATTTCATGACCCCTTTTAGCCCTCTTGATTGCGCGTTTGAGATTTGTCCTACTTTCCTGATATTCCTCCAAAGCTTCATCAGTTTTAAGTCGCCTCGATCTTATGTATGCTTCCTTTTTCATTTTAGCTAGTCTCACAATTCCACCCGTCATCCATGGTTCCCTAATCTTGCCATTTCTATCCCTCATTTTCACAGGGACATGTCTGTCCTGCACTCTAATCAACCTTTCCTTAAAAGACTCCCACATTTCAAATGTGGATGTACCCTTAAACAGCTGCTCCCAATCCACATTCCCTAGCTCCTGCCGAATTTTGTTAGACTTGGCCTTTCCCCAATTTAGCACTCTTCCTTTACGACCACTCTCGTCTTTGTCCATGAGTATTCTAAAACTTACGGAATTGTGATCGCTATTCCCAAAGTGATCACCGACTGAAACGTCAACCACCTGGCCGGGATCATTCCCCAATACCAGGTCCAGTATGGCCCCTTCCCGAGTTGGACTATTTACATACTGCTCTAAAAAACCCTCCTGGATGCTCCTTACAAATTCTGCTTCAGCTACGCCTCCAACACTACATGAAAATCGCTTATTGTCACAAGTAGGCTTCAAATGAAGTTACTGTGAAAAGCCCCTAGTCGCCACATTCTGGCGCCTGTTCGGGGAGGCTGGTATGGGAATTGAATCGTGCTGCTGGCCTGTCTTAGTCTGCTTTCAAAGCCAGCGATTTAGTCCGATTCAATGTTGGGGAAGTTCAAATCTCCCATCACGCCCACCCTATTGCAGGAAGGATGTTCCTGATGGTGGGGGGGGGACTGGACAGAGTCGATGCAGGAAGGATGTTCCTGATGGTGGGGGGGACTGGACAGGGTCGATGCAGGAAGGATGTTCCTGATGGTGGGGGGGGGGGGACTGGACAGGGTAGATGCAGGAAGAATGTTCCCGATGGTGGGGGGGACTGGACAGGGTCGATGCAGGAAGGATGTTCCCGATGGTGGGGGGGGGACTGGACAGGGTCGATGCAGGAAGGATGTCCCCGATGGTGGTGGGGGAGACTGGACAGGGTCGATGCAGGAAGGATGTTCCCGATGGTGGGGAGGGACTGGACAGGGTCGATGCAGGAAGGATGTTCCCGATGGTGGGGGGGACTGGACAGGGTCGATGCAGGGAGGATGTTCCCGATGGTGGGGGGGGACTGGACAGGGTCGATGCAGGGAGGATGTTCCCGATGGTGGGGGGGGACTGGACAGGGTCGATGCAGGAAGGATGTCCCCGATGGTGGGGGGGGGGACTGGACAGGATCGATGCAGGGAGGATGTTCTCGATGGTGGGGGGGGGGGACTGGACAGGGTTGATGCAGGAAGGATGTTCTCGATGGTGGGGGGGGGGACTGGACAGGGTAGATGCAGGAAGGATGTTCCCGATGGTGGGGGGGACTGGACAGGGTCGATGCAGGAAGGATGTTCCCGATGGGCGGGGGGGGGGCTGGACAGGGTAGATGCAGGAAGGATGCTCCCGATGGTGGTGGTGGTGGGGGGGGGGGGGGGGGGACTGGACAGGGTCGATGCAGGAAGGATGTTCCCGATGGGCGGGGGGGGGGCTGGACAGGGTAGATGCAGGAAGGATGCTCCCGATGGTGGTGGTGGTGGGGGGGGGTGGGGACTGGACAGGGTCGATGCAGGAAGGATGTTCCCGATGGGCGGGGGGGGACTGGACAGGGTCGATGCAGGAAGGATGTTCCCGGTGGGGGGGGGGACTGGACAGGGTCAATGCAGGAAGGATGTTCCCGATGGTGGGGGGGGGGGACTGGACAGGGTCGATGCAGGAAGGATGTTCCCAGTGGTGGGGGGGACTGGACAGGGTCGATGCAGGAAGGATGTTCTCAATGGTGGGGGGGGGGACTGGACAGGGTAGATGCAGGAAGGATGTTCCCGATGGTGGGGGGGGACTGGACAGGGTCGATGCAGGAAGGATGTTCCCAATGGTGGGGGGGGGGACTGGACAGGGTAGATGCAGGAAGGATGTTCCCGATGGTGGGGGGGGACTGGACAGGGTCGATGCAGGAAGGATGTTCCCAATGGTGGGGGGTGTCCAGAACCAGGGGTCAGTCTGAGGATACGGGGGAGACATTTCGGACAGAGATGAGACATTTCTTCCCCCAGAGACTGGGCGGCCTGTGGAATTCGTCACCACGGGAAGTCGTTGAGGCCAAAACGTTGTGTTTTCAAGAAGCCGTTAGATACAGCACTCGGGGCGGAGGGGGTCAGAGGATTTGGTTGGAGGGGCAGGGGGGGAGGAAGGCTGGATTAGGCCATTGAGGTGGATGATCAGCCATGATAATGAATGGCGGAGCGGGCTTGAAGGGCCGTCGGGGCTCCTCCTGCTCCTATTTTCTAAGTTTCAATGACTCCCACTGGACAAAGGGAGGTTGATTGGCCCATTACACGTCTACCCAGTTAACCCAAACCTCCACTTCTCCTCTGGTTTTAAACCGCAGTGCTCTGCTTACTGCCAACTCCCTGCTCCACACGGTCCGCAGTCCTGCTCCCAGGGCCCTGCGCAAACTCACTGGCTGGGGCTCGCTTGCTCCCATGCGATTGGCCCTGAGCCGATCACATGCACTGTGAAGCCCGCCCCCTTAAAGGGACCACACTACCGCAGTCTCTACAATTTAAAACAAAGATTGAGTTGCTGCTCTGTTGAGTTGGCTCTTGCAATGATGGGGGCTGCACAGTACAGCACACCCCGAGCTTGGATTCTCTCTGTTTAAATATGTGACCTTATCATAAATGTAAACAACTGTAAAGGTTAATGTAATGTCTAAATCAACCGCTAGAGGGAGGTAGGTGTACAACTATATAAGACATCGATGCTAAGACTTGTGAGAGGTTGAGGAGAAAGCTGGAAGACAGACTGAAGAAAACATAGTGTGAGTGAGAGCAGATCATAGTTAATGTATTAGTATGGAGATTAGTTGTAGATGAGTGTAGATTAAGGGGGCGATTCTCCCAAATGGAGCCCATGTGTTCACGCCGTTGCATTTCACGACAGCATGAACCAGGCCCGGGTACAACCTATTCTGTCCCCCACAGGGGGCCAGCACGGCGCTGGAGCGGTTCCCGCCGCTCCAACCTCATTTCCCGTCGCCAAATGGGCGCCGCGCCAACCCGCGCATGCGCGGGGGACGTCTTTAGCGTGCCGGCCCCGACTCAACATGGCGTCGGTGTTCAGGGGCCGGCTGCGCAGGGAAGTAGGCCCGGCTGGGGGGGGGGAGACCCCATCTGAGGCCCCCCAGGTGAAGGAGCCCCCCGCCCTCCCCCACAGGCAGCCCACCCGCAACTGTTCACGCATCGGGGCGTCAGGCCCGGGTCCTCCGGCCAGGCTCGGAGAATCACGCATCGGGGCGTCAGGCCCGGTTCCTCCGGCCAGGCTCGGAGAATCACGCATCGGGGCGTCAGGCCCGGTTCCTCCGGCCACACTCGGAGAATCGCGCATCGGGGCGTCAGGCCCGGTTCCTCCGATCCTCCGGCCAGGCTCGGAGAATCACGCATCGGGGCGTCAGGCCCGGTTCCTCCGGCCACACTCGGAGAATCACGCATCGGGGCGTCAGGCCCGGTTCCTCCGGCCAGGCTCGGAGAATCACGCATCGGGGCGTCAGGCCCGGTTCCTCCGGCCAGGCTCGGAGAATCACGCATCGGGGCGTCAGGCCCGGTTCCTCCGATCCTCCGGCCAGGCTCGGAGAATCGCGCATCGGGGCGTCAGGCCCGGTTCCTCCGGCCAGGCTCGGAGAATCACGCATCGGGGCGTCAGGCCCGGTTCCTCCGGCCAGGCTCGGAGAATCGCGCATCGGGGCGTCAGGCCCGGTTCCTCCGGCCAGGCTCGGAGAATCACGCATCGGGGCGTCAGGCCCGGTTCCTCCGGCCAGGCTCGGAGAATCACGCATCGGGGCGTCAGGCCCGGTTCCTCCGATCCTCCGGCCAGGCTCGGAGAATCGCGCATCGGGGCGTCAGGCCCGGTTCCTCCGGCCAGGCTCGGAGAATCACGCATCGGGGCGTCAGGCCCGGTTCCTCCGGCCAGGCTCGGAGAATCACGCATCGGGGCGTCAGGCCCGGTTCCTCCGGCCAGGCTCGGAGAATCACGCATCAGGGCGTCAGGCCCGGTTCCTCCGGCCAGGCTCGGAGAATCGCGCATCGGGGCGTCAGGCCCGGTTCCTCCGGCCAGGCTCGGAGAATCACGCATCGGGGCGTCAGGCCCGGTTCCTCCGATCCTCCGGCCAGGCTCGGAGAATCGCGCATCGGGGCGTCAGGCCCGGTTCCTCCGGCCACACTCGGAGAATCACGCATCGGGGCGTCAGGCCCGGTTCCTCCGGCCAGGCTCGGAGAATCACGCATCGGGGCGTCAGGCCCGGTTCCTCCGATCCTCCGGCCAGGCTCGGAGAATCGCGCATCGGGGCGTCGGGCCCGGTTCCTCCGGCCAGGCTCGGAGAATCACGCATCGGGGCGTCAGGCCCGGTTCCTCCGGCCAGGCTCGGAGAATCGCGCATCGGGGCGTCAGGCCCGGTTCCTCCGGCCAGGCTCGGAGAATCACGCATCGGGGCGTCAGGCCCGTTTCCTCCGGCCAGGCTCGGAGAATCGCGCATCGGGGCCTCAGGCCTGGTTCCTCCGGCCAGGCTCGGAGAATCACGCATCGGGGCGTCAGGCCCGGTTCCTCCGGCCAGGCTCGGAGAATCGCGCATCGGGGCGTCAGGCCCGGTTCCTCCGGCCAGGCTCGGAGAATCGCGCATCGGGGCGTCAGGCCCGGTTCCTCCGGCCAGGCTCGGAGAATCGCGCATCGGGGCGTCAGGCCCGGTTCCTCCGGCCAGGCTCGGAGAATCGCGCATCGGGGCGTCAGGCCCGGTTCCTCCTGCCAGGCTCGGAGAATCTCGCATCGGGGCGTCAGCCCCGGTTCCTCCGATCCTCCGGCCAGGCTCGGAGAATCACGCATCGGGGCGTCAGGCCCGGTTCCTCCGGCCAGGCTCGGAGAATCACGCATCGGGGTGTCAGGCCCGGTTCCTCCAGCCAGGCTCGGAGAATCACGCATCGGGGCGTCAGGCCCGGTTCCTCCGGCCAGGCTCGGAGAATCACGCATCGGGGCGTCAGGCCCGGTTCCTCCGGCCAGGCTCGGAGAATCGCGCATCGGGGCGTCAGGCCCGGTTCCTCCGATCCTCCGGCCACACTCGGAGAATCGCGCATCGGGGCGTCAGGCCCGGTTCCTCCGATCCTCTGGCCAGGCTCGGAGAATCACGCATCGGGGCGTCAGGCCCGGTTCCTCCGGCCAGGCTCGGAGAATCGCGCATCGGGGCGTCAGGCCCGGTTCCTCCGGCCAGGCTCGGAGAATCGCGCATCGGGGCGTCAGGCCCGGTTCCTCCGGCCACACTCGGAGAATCACGCATTGGGGCGTCAGGCCCGGTTCCTCCGATCCTCTGGCCAGGCTCGGAGAATCGCGCATCGGGGCGTCAGGCCCGGTTCCTCCGGCCAGGCTCGGAGAATCGCGCATCGGGGCGTCAGGCCCGGTTCCTCCGGCCAGGCTCGGAGAATCACGCATCGGGGCGTCAGGCCCGGTTCCTCCGGCCAGGCTCGGAGAATCACGCATCGGGGCGTCAGGCCCGGTTCCTCCGGCCAGGCTCGGAGAATCGCGCATCGGGGCGTCAGGCCCGGTTCCTCCGGCCAGGCTCGGAGAATCGTGCATCGGGGCGTCAGGCCCGGTTCCTCCGGCCAGGCTCGGAGAATCGCGCATCGGGGCGTCAGGCCCGGTTCCTCCGGCCAGGCTCGGAGTATCACGCATCGGGGCGTCAGGCCCGGTTCCTCCGGCCAGGCTCGGAGAATCACGCATCGGGGCGTCAGGCCCGGTTCCTCCGGCCACACTCGGAGAATCTCGCATCGGGGCGTCAGGCCCGGTTCCTCCGGCCAGGCTCGGAGAATCACGCATCGGGGCGTCAGGCCCGGTTCCTCCGGCCAGGCTCGGAGAATCGCGCATTGGGGCGTCAGGCCCGGTTCCTCCGGCCACACTCGGAGAATCGCGCATCGGGGCGTCAGGCCCGGTTCCTCCGATCCTCCGGCCAGGCTCGGAGAATCGCGCATCGGGGCGTCAGGCCCGGTTCCTCCGGCCAGGCTCGGAGAATCACGCATCGGGGCGTCAGGCCCGGTTCCTCCGGCCAGGCTCGGAGAATCGCGCATCGGGGCGTCAGGCCCGGTTCCTCCGATCCTCCGGCCACACTCGGAGAATCACGCATCGGGGCGTCAGGCCCGGTTCCTCCGGCCACACTCGGAGATTCGCGCATCGGGGTGTCAGGCCCGGTTCCTCCGGCCAGGCTCGGAGAATCGCACATCGGGGCGTCAGGCCCGGTTCCTCCGGCCAGGCTCGGAGAATCACGCATCGGGGCGTCGGGCCCGGTTCCTCCGGCCAGGCTCGGAGAATCACGCATCGGGGCGTCAGGCCCGGTTCCTCCGGCCAGGCTCGGAGAATCGCGCATCGGGGCGTCAGGCCCGGTTCCTCCGGCCAGGCTCGGAGAATCGCGCATCGGGGCGTCAGGCCCGGTTCCTCCGGCCAGGCTCGGAGAATCACGCATCGGGGCGTCGGGCCCGGTTCCTCCGGCCAGGCTCGGAGAATCACGCATCGGGGCGTCAGGCCCGGTTCCTCCGGCCAGGCTCGGAGAATCGCGCATCGGGGCGTCAGGCCCGGTTCCTCCGGCCAGGCTCGGAGAATCACGCATCGGGGCGTCAGGCCCGGTTCCTCCGATCCTCCGGCCAGGCTCGGAGAATCGCGCATCGGGGCGTCAGGCCCGGTTCCTCCGGCCAGGCTCGGAGAATCGCGCATCGGGGCGTCAGGCCCGGTTCCTCCGGCCAGGCTCGGAGAATCGCGCATCGGGGCGTCAGGCCCGGTTCCTCCAGCCAGTCTCGGAGAATCGCGCATCGGGGCGTCAGGCCCGGTTCCTCCGGCCACACTCGGAGAATCACGCATTGGGGCGTCAGGCCCGGTTCCTCCGGCCAGGCTCGGAGAATCACGCATCGGGGCGTCAGGCCCGGTTCCTCCGATCCTCCGGCCAGGCTCGGAGAATCGCGCATCGGGGCGTCAGGCCCGGTTCCTCCGGCCAGGCTCGGAGAATCGCGCATCGGGGCGTCAGGCCCGGTTCCTCCGGCCAGGCTCGGAGAATCGCGCATCGGGGCGTCAGGCCCGGTTCCTCCGGCCAGGCTCGGAGAATCGCGCATCGGGGCGTCAGGCCCGGTTCCTCCGGCCAGGCTCGGAGAATCGCGCATCGGGGCGTCAGACCCGGTTCCTCCGGCCAGGCTCGGAGAATCACTCATCGGGGCGTCAGGCCCGGTTCCTCCGGCCAGGCTCGGAGAATCGCGCATCGGGGCGTCAGGCCCGGTTCCTCCAGCCAGGCTCGGAGAATCGCGCATCGGGGCGTCAGGCCCGGTTCCTCCGGCCAGGCTCGGAGAATCGCGCATTGGAGCGTCAGGCCCGGTTCCTCCGGCCAGGCTCGGAGAATCGCGCATCGGGGCGTCAGGCCCGGTTCCTCCAGCCAGGCTCGGAGAATCGCGCATCGGGGCGTCAGGCCCGGTTCCTCCGATCCTCCGGCCAGGCTCGGAGAATCACGCATCGGGGCGTCAGGCCCGGTTCCTCCGGCCAGGCTCGGAGAATCGCGCATCGGGGCGTCAGGCCCGGTTCCTCCGGCCAGGCTCGGAGAATCACGCATCGGGGCGTCAGGCCCGGTTCCTCCGGCCAAGCTCGGAGAATCGCGCATCGGGGCGTCAGGCCCGGTTCCTCCGGCCAGGCTCGGAGAATCACGCATCGGGGCGTCAGGCCCGGTTCCTCCGGCCAGGCTCGGAGAATCGCGCATCGGGGCGTCAGGCCCGGTTCCTCCGGCCAGGCTCGGAGAATCACGCATCGGGGCGTCAGGCCCGGTTCCTCCGGCCACACTCGGAGAATCACGCATCGGGGCGTCAGGCCCGGTTCCTCCGGCCAGGCTCGGAGAATCACGCATCGGGGCGTCAGGCCCGGTTCCTCCGGCCAGGCTCGGAGAATCGCGCATCGGGGCGTCAGGCCCGGTTCCTCCGATCCTCCGGCCAGTCTCGGAGAATCGCGCATCGGGGCGTCAGGCCCGGTTCCTCCGGCCAGGCTCGGAGAATCGCGCATCGGGGCGTCAGGCCCGGTTCCTCCGATCCTCCGGCCAGTCTCGGAGAATCGCGCATCGGGGCGTCAGGCCCGGTTCCTCCGGCCAGGCTCGGAGAATCGCGCATCGGGGCGTCAGGCCCGGTTCCTCTGGCCAGGCTCGGAGAATCACGCATCGGGGCGTCAGGCCCGGTTCCTCCGGCCAGGCTCGGAGAATCACGCATCGGGGCGTCAGGCCCGGTTCCTCCGGACAGGCTCGGAGAATCACGCATCGGGGCGTCAGGCCCGGTTCCTCCGGCCAGGCTCGGAGAATCACGCATCGGGGTGTCAGGCCCGGTTCCTCCGGCCAGGCTCGGAGAATCGCGCATCGGGGCGTCAGGCCCGGTTCCTCCGGCCAGGCTCGGAGAATCACGCATCGGGGCGTCAGGCCCGGTTCCTCCGGCCAGGCTCGGAGAATCACGCATCGGGGCGTCAGGCCCGGTTCCTCCGGCCAGGCTCGGAGAATCACGCATCGGGGCGTCAGGCCCGGTTCCTCCGGCCAGGCTCGGAGAATCACGCATCGGGGCGTCAGGCCCGGTTCCTCCGGCCAGGCTCGGAGAATCACGCATCGGGGCGTCAGGCCCGGTTCCTCCGGCCAGGCTCGGAGAATCACGCATCGGGGCGTCAGGCCCGGTTCCTCTGGCCAGGCTCGGAGAATCACGCATCGGGGCGTCAGGCCCGGTTCCTCCGGCCAGGCTCGGAGAATCACGCATCGGGGCGTCAGGCCCGGTTCCTCCGGCCAGGCTCGGAGAATCACGCATCGGGGCGTCAGGCCCGGTTCCTCCGGCCAGGCTCGGAGAATCACGCATCGGGGCGTCAGGCCCGGTTCCTCTGGCCAGACTCGGAGAATCGCGCATCGGGGCGTCAGGCCCGGTTCCTCCGGACAGGCTCGGAGAATCACGCATCGGGGCGTCAGGCCCGGTTCCTCCGGCCAGACTCGGAGAATCACGCATCGGGGCGTCAGGCCCGGTTCCTCCGGCCAGGCTCGGAGAATCGCGCATCGGGGCGTCAGGCCCGGTTCCTCCGGCCACACTCGGAGAATCACGCATCGGGGCGTCAGGCCCGGTTCCTCCGGCCAGGCTCGGAGAATCGCGCATCGGGGCGTCAGGCCCGTTTCCTCCGATCCTCCGGCCACACTCGGAGAATCGCGCATCGGGGCGTCAGGCCCGGTTCCTCCGGCCACACTCGGAGAATCACGCATCGGGGCGTCAGGCCCGGTTCCTCCGGCCAGGCTCGGAGAATCACGCATCGGGGCGTCAGGCCCGGTTCCTCCGGCCAGGCTTGGAGAATCGCGCATCGGGGCGTCAGGCCCGGTTCCTCCGGCCAGGCTCGGAGAATCACGCATCGGGGCGTCAGGCCCGGTTCCTCCGATCCTCCGGCCACACTCGGAGAATCGCGCATCGTGGCGTCAGGCCCGGTTCCTCCGGCCAGGCTCGGAGAATCACGCATCGGGGCGTCAGGCCCGGTTCCTCCGATCCTCCGGCCAGGCTCGGAGAATCACGCATCGGGGCGTCAGGCCCGGTTCCTCCGGCCAGGCTCGGAGAATCACGCATCGGGGCGTCAGGCCCGGTTCCTCCAGCCAGGCTCGGAGAATCACGCATCGGGGCGTCAGGCCCGGTTCCTCCGGCCAGGCTCGGAGAATCGCGCATCGGGGCGTCAGGCCCGGTTCCTCCGGCCAGGCTTGGAGAATCGCGCATCGGGGCGTCAGGCCCGGTTCCTCCGGCCAGGCTCGGAGAATCACGCATCGGGGCGTCAGGCCCGGTTCCTCCGATCCTCCGGCCACACTCGGAGAATCGCGCATCGTGGCGTCAGGCCTGGTTCCTCCGGCCAGGCTCGGAGAATCACGCATCGGGGCGTCAGGCCCGGTTCCTCCGATCCTCCGGCCAGGCTCGGAGAATCACGCATCGGGGCGTCAGGCCCGGTTCCTCCGGCCAGGCTCGGAGAATCACGCATCGGGGCGTCAGGCCCGGTTCCTCCGGCCAGGCTCGGAGAATCACGCATCGGGGCGTCAGGCCCGGTTCCTCCAGCCAGGCTCGGAGAATCACGCATCGGGGCGTCAGGCCCGGTTCCTCCGGCCAGGCTCGGAGAATCGCGCATCGGGGCGTCAGGCCCGGTTCCTCCGGCCAGGCTTGGAGAATCGCGCATCGGGGCGTCAGGCCCGGTTCCTCCGGCCAGGCTCGGAGAATCACGCATCGGGGCGTCAGGCCCGGTTCCTCCGATCCTCCGGCCACACTCGGAGAATCGCGCATCGTGGCGTCAGGCCCGGTTCCTCCGGCCAGGCTCGGAGAATCACGCATCGGGGCGTCAGGCCCGGTTCCTCCGATCCTCCGGCCAGGCTCGGAGAATCACGCATCGGGGCGTCAGGCCCGGTTCCTCCGGCCAGGCTCGGAGAATCACGCATCGGGGCGTCAGGCCCGGTTCCTCCGATCCTCCGGCCACACTCGGAGAATCACGCATCGGTGCGTCAGGCCCGGTTCCTCCGGCCAGGCTCGGAGAATCACGCATCGGGGCGTCAGGCCCGGTTCCTCCGGCCACACTCGGAGAATCGCGCATCGGGGCGTCAGGCCCGGTTCCTCCGGCCAGGCTCGGAGAATCGCGCATCGGGGCGTCAGGCCCGGTTCCTCCGGCCAGGCTCGGAGAATCTTTTGCACTGAGTGCTGAATTTGGTGCTTTTTGAGTGCGATAGTGAGAGTTTGGTGACCGAGGGAGTATAAGGCTTCATTTTTATCTAAAGTTTCGTCTTTCTTTTATTTAGTTAATTAACTTAAAAGTTGCTGTTTGGTTTAGAAGAAGGTGATTTTTCAATCATCTTTAAACAGGCTTCTACTTCTAGGCACTTGCAGCTGGAGCTTGTTAATTAGTTTATTGGATTAGGCCCCTACAGTGCAGACTTTGTTTGCACTGAGTGCTGAATTTGGTGCTTTTTGAGTGCGATAGTGAGAGTTTGGTGACCGAGGGAGTTAGGTGAGGAGGGAGTAAGGTGCTCCTTTCATTTTGTTTCCGACATTTCCGCAAAGAGTGCGAAGAGAGCCAGGAGTTTACAGGAAGTGTAGCTGACTGGGAGCAGAGTCGGAGGGCGGAGATCTAGTTAGTCCACACAGCAGCGATATTCTGTAAGGTAAGAGGGGATGGAGGCTAGGCCAGTTACATGCTCCTCCTGTAGGATGTGGGTGGTGAGGGATACCACCGGTGTCCCCACTGACTATACCTGCGGGAAGTGCACCCAACTTCAGCTCCTCAAAGACCGTGTTAGGGAACTGGAGCTGAAGCTGGATGAACTTCGGATCATCCGGGAGGCAGAGGGGGTGATTGAGAAGAGTTACAGGGAGGTAACCACACCCAAGGTACAGGACAAGAATAGCTGGGTTACAGTCAGGGGGAAAAAAACAAACAGGCAGACAGTGCAGGGATCCCTCGTGGCCGTTCCCCTTCAAAACAAGTATACCGTTTTGGATGCTGTTGGGGAGGATGACCTACCGGGGGAAGGCCCTAGCGGTCAGGTCTCTGGCACGGAGTCTGGCTCTGGGGCTCAGAAGGGAAGGGGGGAGACTAGAAAAGCAATAATTGTAGGAGATTCAATGGTTAGGGGAATAGATAGGAGATTCTGTGGTCGCGAGCGAGACTCCCGGAAGGTATGTTGCCTCCCGGGTGCCAGGGCCAGGGATGTCTCGGATCGTGTCTTCAGGATCCTTAAGGGGGAGGGTGAGCAGCCAGAAGTCGTGGTGCACATTGGTACCAACGACATAGGTAGGAAAAGTGGTGTGGAGGTAATAAACAAGTTTAGGGAGTTAGGCTGGAAGTTGAAAGCCAGGACAGACAGAGTTGTCATCTCTGGTTTGTTGCCGGTGCCACGTGATAGCGAGGCTAGGAATAGGGAGAGAGTGCAGTTGAACACGTGGCTGCAGGAATGGTGTAGGAGGGAGGGCTTCAGGTATTTGGATAATTGGAGCGCATTCTGGGGAAGGTGGGACCTGTACAAGCAGGACGGGTTGCATCTGAACCAGAGGGGCACCAATATCCTGGGAGGGAGGTTTGCTAGTACTCTTCGGGAGGGTTTAAACTAATTTGGCTGGGGAATGGGAACCGGATTTGTAGTCCAGCAACTAAGGTAGCCGATATTCAGGACGCCAAAGCGTGTAATGAGGCAGTGGGGAAGGGAACACTGACAAAGGAGAGTATTTGCAGGCACGGAGATGGGTTGAAGTGTGTATACTTCAACGCAAGAAGCATCAGGAATAAGGTGGGTGAACTTAAGGCATGGATCGGTACTTGGGACTACGATGTGGTGGCCATCACGGAAACTTGGATAGAAGAGGGGCAGAAATGGTTGTTGGAGGTCCCTGGTTACAGATGTTTCAATAAGATTAGGGAGGGTGGTAAAAGAGGTGGGGGGGTGGCATTATTAATTAGAGATAGTATAACAGCTGCAGAAAGGAAGTTCGAGGAGTATCACCCTATTGAGGTAGTATGGGTTGAAGTCAGAAATAGGAAAGGCGCAGTCACCTTGTTAGGAGTTTTCTATAGGCCCCCCAATAGTAGCAGAGATGTGGAGGAACAGATTGGGAAACAGATTTTGGAAAGGTGCAGAAGTCACAGGGTAGTAGTCATGGGTGACTTTAACTTCCCAAATATTGAGTGGAAACTCTTTAGATCAAATAGTTTGGATGGGGTGGTGTTTGTGCAGTGTGTCCAGGAAGCTTTTCTAACACAGTATGTAGATTGTCCGACCAGAGGAGGGGCAATATTGGATTTAGTACTTGGTAATGAACCAGGGCAAGTGATAGATTTGTTAGTGGGGGAGCATTTTGGAGATAGTGACCACAATTCTGTGACTTTCACTTTAGTAATGGAGAGGGATAGGTACGTGCAACAGGGCAAGGTTTACAATTGGGGGAAGGGTAAATACGATGTTGTCAGACAAGAATTGAAGTGCATAAGTTGGGAACATAGGCTGGCAGGGAAGGACACAAGTGAAATGTGGAACTTGTTCAAGGAACAGGTGCTACGTGTCCTTGATATGTATGTCCCTGTCAGGCAGGGAAGAGATGGTCGAGTGAGGGAACCATGGTTGACAAGAGAGGTTGAATGTCTTGTTAAGAGGAAAAAGGTGACTTATGTAAGGCTGAGGAAACAAGGTTCAGACAGGGCATTGGAGGGATACAAGATAGCCAGGAGGGAACTGAAGAAAGGGATTAGGAGAGCTAAGAGAGGGCATGAACAATCTTTGGCGGGTAGGATCAAGGAAAACCCCAAGGCCTTTTACACATATGTGAGAAATATGAGAATGACTAGAGCGAGGGTAGGTCCAATCAAGGACAGTAGCGGGAGATTGTGTATTGAGTCTGAAGAGATAGGAGAGGTCTTGAATGAGTACTTTTCTTCTGTATTTACAAATGAGAGGGGCGATTTTGTTGGAGAGGACAGGGTGAAACAGATTGGTAAGCTCGAGGAAATACTTGTTAGGAAGGAAGATGTGTTGGGCATTTTGAAAAACTTGAGGATAGACAAGTCCCCCGGGCCTGACGGGATATATCCAAGGATTCTATGGGAAGCAAGAGATGAAATTGCAGAGCCGTTGGCAATTATCTTTTCATCCTCACTGTCAACAGGGGTGGTACCAGGGGATTGGAGAGTGGCGAATGTCGTGCCCCTGTTCAAAAAAGGAACTAGGGATAACCCTGGGAATTACAGGCCAGTTAGTCTTACTTCGGTGGTAGGCAAAGTAATGGAAAGGGTACTGAAGGATAGGAATTCTGAGCATCTGGAAAGACACTGCTTGATTAGGGATAGTCAGCACGGATTTGTGAGGGGTAGGTCTTGCCTAACAAATCTTATTGAATTCTTTGAGGAGGTGACCAAGCATGTGGATGAAGGTAAAGCAGTGGATGTAGTGTACATGGATTTTAGTAAGGCATTTGATAAAGTTCCCCATGGTAGGCTTATGCAGAAAGTAAGGAGGCATGGGATAGTGGGAAATTTGGCCAGTTGGATAACAAACTGGCTAACCGATAGAAGTCAGAGAGTGGTGGTGGATGGCAAATATTCAGCCTGGATCCCAGTTACCAGTGGCGTACCGCAGGGATCAGTTCTGGGTCCTCTGCTGTTTGTGATTTTCATTAATGACTTGGATGAGGGAGTTGAAGGGTGGGTCAGTAAATTTGCAGACGATACAAAGATTGGTGGAGTTGTGGATAGTAAGGAGGGCTGTTGTTGGCTGCAAAGAGACATAGATAGGATGCAGAGCTGGGCTGAGAAGTGGCAGATGGAGTTTAGCCCTGAAAAGTGTGAGGTTGTCCATTTTGGAAGGACAAATATGAATGCGGAATACAGGGTTAACGGTAGAGTTCTTGGCAATGTGGAGGAGCAGAGAGATCTTGGGGTCTATGTTCATACATCTTTGAAAGTTGCCACTCAAGTGGATAGAGCTGTGAAGAAGGCCTATGGTGTGCTCGCGTTCATTAACAGAGGGATTGAATTTAAGAGCCGTGAGGTGATGATGCAGCTGTACAAAACTTTGGTAAGGCCACATTTGGAGTACTGTGTACAGTTCTGGTCGTCTCATTTTAGGAAGGATGTGGAAGCTCTGGAAAAGGTGCAAAGAAGATTTACCAGGATGTTGCCTGGAATGGAGAGTAGGTCTTACGAGGAAAGGTTGAGGGTGCTAGGCCTTTTCTCATTAGAGCGGAGAAGGATGAGGGGCGACTTGATAGAGGTTTATAAGATGATCAGGGGAATAGATAGAGTAGACAGTCAGACTTTTTCCCCGGGTGGAACACACCATTACAAGAGGACATAAATTTAAGGTGAAAGGTGGAAGATATAGGAGGGATATCAGAGGTAGGTTCTTTACCCAGAGAGTAGTGGGGGCATGGAATGCACTGCCTGTGGAAGTAGTTGAGTCGGAAACATTAGGGACCTTCAAGCAGCTATTGGATAGGTACATGGATTACGGTAAAATGATATAGTGTAGATTTATTTGTTCTTAAGGGCAGCACGGTAGCATTGTGCATAGCACAATTGCTTCACAGCTCCATGGTCCCAGGTTCGATTCCGGATTGGGTCATTGTCTGTGCGGAGTCTGCACGTCCTCCCCGTGTCTGCGTGGGTTTCCTCCGGGTGCTCCGGTTTCCTCCCACAGTCCAAAGATGTGCGGGTTAGGTGAATTGGCCAATGATAAATTGCCCTTAATGTCCAAATTGCCCTTGGTGTTGGGTGGAGGTGTTGAGTTTGGGTAGGGTGCTCTTTCCAAGAGCCGGTGCAGACTCAAAGGGCCGAATGGCCTCCTTCTGCACTGTAAATTCAATGATAATCTATGATTCATCTAGGACAAAGGTTCGGCACAACATCGTGGGCCGAAGGGCCTGTTCTGTGCTGTATTTTCTATGTTCTATGTTCTAATCGCGCATCGGGGCGTCAGGCCCGCTTCCTCCGGCCAGGCTCGGATATTCGCCCCCAATATTTTATTATCGACTGTGTATTATGTAGGAGTAGGTGTTGAATCCAATTAAGTAGTGTTAATAAATTTATAGCTTTGTTACAAGTTAATAGCTATTTGTGGTCTTTGCAAACACTACGCCAACCATCCTTAAAATTAGCAAGATAAAGAACGCCACAAAATACTGGACCACTAAATCATCCCCACCCCAGGACGGCGAAAAGAAGAATCAGCCACGGTTACAGCATCGAGCACAACCTGGAACGTGCCACCAATTAGTGGTGTTGGGGGAAGACCAGGTTCGGCTCAGCTGTGAGGTCTTTCCCGCTCTCCTCTGCCGACTGTCCAGGCTGCCGACTGCTGTTGGGGCTCTTGAGTGAGGTACCAGAATTCCTATCTCCTCCGGGTGCTCTTTGGGTGTGGAATGCGTGGGAGAAAGGGAAACTCTTGTCCAGGCATCTCTTGCTGAAAGGTGTTGGGAGTAAGACCGAGTGAGCATTGAGATTTCTAATAGTTTCTCTGCTGCCTTTCAGCATTCCCCTGGTTAGATGTCTGTTCTGAGTGTTCTCTGCTCCATCTCTCTTTCTGCTGTAGGAATCTGCAAAGTTACCGAATGGTGCTTATGAAGGCTGTGGTCTGATCAAATCATCGGGAAAACTAACGCTCCTTCAGAAGATGTTGAAGAAACTGAAGGCCGAGGGCCACAGGGTGCTGATATTTTCTCAGGTACGGTAATCCCGGGGATCAGGGTGCTGATATTTTCTCAGGTACGGTAATCCCGGGGATCAGGGTGCTGATATTTTCTCAGGTATGGTAATCCCGGGGATCAGGGTGCTGATATTTTCTCGGGTACGGTAATCCCGGGGCCACAGGGTGCTGATATTTTCTCAGGTATGGTAATCCCGGGGATCAGGGTGCTGATATTTTCTCAGGTACGGTAATCCCGGGGATCATGGTGCTGATATTTTCTCAGGTACGGTAATCCCAGGGCCACAGGGTGCTGATATTTTCTCAGGTACGGTAATCCCAGGGATCAAGGTGCTGATATGTTCTCGGGTCCGGTAATCCCGGGGATCAGGGTGCTGATATTTTCTCAGGTACGGTAATCCCGGGGATCAGGGTGCTGATATTTTCTCAGGTACGGTAATCCCGGGGATCAGGGTGCTGATATTTTCTCGGGTACGGTAATCCCAGGGATCAGGGTGCTGATATTTTCTCAGGTATGGTAATCCCGGGGATCAGGGTGCTGATATTTTCTCGGGTACGGTAAACCCAGGGATCAAGGTGCTGATATTTTCTCAGGTACGGTAATCCCGGGGATCAGGGTGCTGACATTTTCTCGGGTACGGTAATCCCAGGGATCAAGGTGCTGATATTTTCTCAGGTACGGTAATCCCAGGGATCAAGGTGCTGATATTTTCTCAGGTACGGTAATCCCGGGGATCAGGGTGCTGATATTTTCTCAGGTATGGTAATCCCGGGGATCAGGGTGCTGATATTTTCTCAGGTACGGTAATCCCGGGGATCAGGGTGCTGATATTTTCTCAGGTACGGTAATCCCGGGGATCAGGGTGCTGATATTTTCTCGGGTACGGTAATCCCAGGGATCAAGGTGCTGATATTTTCTCAGGTACGGTAATCCCGGGGATCAGGGTGCTGACATTTTCTCGGGTACGGTAATCCCAGGGATCAAGGTGCTGATATTTTCTCAGGTACGGTAATCCCAGGGATCAAGGTGCTGATATTTTCTCAGGTACGGTAATCCCGGGGATCAGGGTGCTGATATTTTCTCAGGTATGGTAATCCCGGGGATCAGGGTGCTGATATTTTCTCAGGTACGGTAATCCCGGGGATCAGGGTGCTGATATTTTCTCAGGTACGGTAATCCCGGGGATCAGGGTGCTGATATTTTCTCAGGTACGGTAATCCCAGGGGATCAGGGTGCTGATATTTTCTCGGGTACGGTAATCCCAGGGATCAGGGTGCTGATATTTTCTCAGGTACGGTAATCCCGGGGATCAGGGTGCTGATATTTTCTCGGGTCCGGTAATCCCGGGGCCACAGGGTGCTGATATTGTCTCAGGTACGGTAATCCCGGGGCCACAGGGTGCTGATATTTTCTCAGGTACGGTAATCTCAGGGCCACAGGGTGCTGATATTTTCTCAGGTACGGTAATCCCGGGGATCAGGGTGCTGATATTTTCTCGGGTCCGGTAATCCCGGGGCCACAGGGTGCTGATATTGTCTCAGGTACGGTAATCCCGGGGCCACAGGGTGCTGATATTTTCTCGGGTACGGTAATCCCAGGGATCAGGGTGCTGACATTTTCTCGGGTACGGTAATCCCGGGGATCAGGGTGCTGACA